>NC_071119.1:695000-712500 GCF_024256425.1 Clarias gariepinus
CAAGAAAATGGTTTCCCCGTACGGGTCACCACTATGTAGCGATCGGCTTTAATATAAAACCTAGTTACACTATTACGGGATCGTGAACCTTAATATTGGCAGATATGTGTGGAATGCAATGTTCGAAGCCTGGGTTGTTATTGTTTGATTGAGTGTGTGGCTGGGAGAGATACAAGTAAGTCCAAAATGCAGCCGCCAGGGTTCTCACTAGATCCAGAAAATATGATCATATAACCCCAATATTATCATCCCTGCACTGGCTACCTGTTCAATTTAGAATTAATTACAAAATAGTACTACTTACATACAAGGCTTTAAATGGTTTAGCTCCCACATACCTAACCAGTCTTCTGATACACTATAATCCACCACGCTCCTTAAGATCACAAAACTTTGGACTTCTGGTAATTCCCAGAATTTTAAAATCTACAAAAGGGGGCAGGGCATTTTCATATTTAGCTCCAAAACTTTGGAATAGCCTTCCAGACAGTGTTCGGGGCTCAGACACGGTTTCCCAATTCAAAAGTAGACTCAAGACGCATCTCTTTAATCTGGCATACGCGTAACTCATCCCATAACCTCATACTCCATTACATCTAAAGGCACACTCCCAGCTGGTGCTGCTAATATCCTGAATGTCAGCTACACTCATTCTTTTTCACCTGTTCTTTCTTTCTCCACCCATCCCGAGGCATCTGGAGATCCTGATGTTGAACTGAACTGGACTCCATATGAACTTCTCCACATCTCCTGTTCTACTGAACTTCCAGCCTCCTAACACACAGTATGAGTGCAGATCAATCCCTGCTATCTGTTATCACCCAGATGAGGATGGGTTCCCTGTTGAGTCTGGTTCCTCTCAAGGTTTCTTCCTATTACCATCTCAGGGAGTTTTTCCTTGCCACTGTCTCCGTCGTCCTCGGCTTGCTCATCAGGGACAAACTGACCATTCTGATTCATACACACTCACATTTCATACAAACTTATATAATTCTTCTGATTATATTTTTTGAAGCTGCTTTAAGACAATGATCACTGTTAAAAGCGCTATACAAATACAATTGAATTTAATTGAATTAAATGAACTTGGTCCTGAACACTAGAGGGAGCACTTGTGTCCTCAGTAGTGCATGTGAGGACAGAGTGTTCAGTGAGAGACACGAATGTTTAAACTTGTGAAGTTAAGTTTTTTCTTCATCAGTGGGTCTCGATGCCAGCAGTCTGTCTCAGCATGTGATAACTACAACACCGTACATACACACACACACACACACACACACACACACGGCTGTCCTCTGTAATTACACAGCAAATACAAAAGCAGTGTGTGTTCATCTTCCTGCAGAGAGACACTAAGGAGAAATGGAAAACAAAGCATTGTGTGTGTGTGTGTGTGTGTGTGTGTGTGTGTGTGTGTGTGTGTGTGTGATAGAAATGTCCTGCAGTGATATGTTGCATACGCAGAGGAGCCTCGTGTTCAAAACATGTAATTTACTGAGAAGAACAAAACTGTCTTGATTTGCAAACATTTCCAGAATTTTGGTCGCCGTGTCAACCAGCCTAAACGTTGTCCGTAATCCAGACTTGTGTCTGTTTCTGTGTGTGTGTCTGTGTGTGTGTGTGTGTGTGTGTGCGTGATTGCTCTGTTGCCTTGTTCCATAATTACACACAACGTTTTGACGTGTGAACATGTTAATTGTCTGTAATTGTGTCTCTGAGTTTAAGACGCTGATGGCTGTAAACACACCCGCACAGACACACACAGACGCACTTCACACACACTCACACACACACTCACACACACTGTAGATTTTATTTTCCATTTTAGGCTCTAGTTTCAGTGCTCTGTTGGTAAGGAGTCTCCAGTTTCAGTGCTTTAAGCACATGACATCTTCAGGACAGAGAACATGCTTCTGGGTCTTGCTAATGCTCCTGAAGGCATTATTAAGAATGTAGAGACCATAAGAGTTGTATCTTGACCTCCTCACCATCTAAAGATTCCCGAGACCCATAATGGCACAGATCCTGGAAAAGTCCAGGCTTCCCACAGCTCCAACACCTCCTCCATTAACTTCTTCAGGTTCCATTATACCACCTTGTTCGGAGAGAAGAACGCACAATGAAGTAAGTTGATGAGAAAGAATATCTGTGGCACTGAGCCAAATGATGAACTTTCTCTGTGGTGTTCTCTATCACACCAGCCAGCCGCTGCAGACACACATCCTGGAGCTGTACATCTCCCCACATCTGCTGTGGGTTCAGAGAGCTCAGCTGGAGAGCAGGAGGGCTGCAGAAAGCTCCGGAACATCTGTCGAACAGGCACCTTGAAGCGCTGCTCGTGTTCTGCGTCTGAGGTTGCATCTGTCGTAGGCTGCAGAGGGACTTGATCACCTCGGCGAAGAAGCAGGATTCCTTGCCAGTGTCTCGTTGTCTTGGGGTTCAGCACCGCCATAACTCTCGTTTGAAGGCTTCTTTCTTGTTTATTAAGTTCAGGGTTGTGGTGAGGCACAGAAGCATGGTGAGTTCTGTGTTTTCTCTCTGTGGATGAACAGATGGTGTTTCTGGATCCTCTTTATGGTTTGGATTGAAATTATAAAAGTGAAACACTTTTCTATGCAACTATAAGCGTTTAGTCTATATAAGAATTTTCATTATGTTCTGTATCTGCAGCCTGACTGGTAGTACAGTGGGCAACACCCCCACCCAAAACCTGGCTCCAGGGGGATGGGTGTTTGTCTAATCTCTCACACTCAGATCAGGTCTAATCTCTCAGGGAGACAAATTAGGAAATACACAAACCCCTTTACCATGACAACGTCTCCTTACATGAAGATCTTCTTCTCCCGGTTCTTTGGAAGGGATCCTGACTCTCTCACACATGTACATGTAGGGGGAAAATTGAACTCTGCATGCTGTCTGGATAGCAGGTTAATGAGATCAGACGCACACAGAGTTACATAACTCTGTCTCTCTCTCTCTGTCTCTTTCTCTGTCTCTCTCTCTGTACTTGGCGCCTTATAAAGAGATTCCTTTATGCAGATGAAATGGAGGAGCACACTTTGATCCTCTCCTCGTTCCCCTATCCATTTACTTTCATCACTCTCTCTCTCTCTCTCTGTATCTCTCTCTCTCTGTATCTCTCTCTCTCTCTCTCTCTCTCTCTTTTCAGGGCATTTCTTTGTCTCGGTCCATCGGGCCAGTGGGAGCGAGCGCTGAAATGCCAAACAGCAGACGGGGTTATTTTCATAAGTTGATAAGAAGCAGAGCCAAAACCCTGAATGAGGGATGATGAAAAAGGAATGAAAGAGAAAGAAAGACACATTGGGACACAAAGAGAGAGAGGGGGAGAGATCCTTCATTACTGTAAATTGAGGCTTGATTCTGTCTAAAGCCTGTAACCCATCTGTACCTGTCTGTCTCTCCATCTGTCTCTTTTTATTCTCTTGTTTTCTTTCTCTCTCTCTCTTGCAGTCTTTTTATCTGTACGTCCTACTTTCTGTATGTCTTTTTCTTGCCTGTCTCGCTCTCTTTTAGTCTGTCAGACTTTTCTTGCATTTTGTAACTCATCTCTCTCTC
Source organism: Clarias gariepinus (assembly GCF_024256425.1). NCBI lineage: Eukaryota > Metazoa > Chordata > Actinopteri > Siluriformes > Clariidae > Clarias > Clarias gariepinus. Next base: position 698,577 of record NC_071119.1, read on the forward strand.
TCTCTCTCCATCTCTCTTCTTTTTTCTTGCATTAAGCTCTGTCTCTGTGCGCTGTGTTAGCGTTAGCCGCTATGAGGGCCCCAGGCCGCTTCACTGCTGATGTGAGCGTGCTCAGATCCTCTTTGCTATTAATTTAGCGTCTGTGCAAGACTGGCAGTTGGTAAATTAATAAAGCCAGGGAGAGTCTCTGCTGGCCAGTGACTCTTTGCCAGACACTAGCGCTAACGGCTAGCCACGTGTGCCAACAGAGGAGGCAATTAGGCAGCAAGTGTGTGAGCTGTGTGTGTGTGTGACCTGAAACTAAATCCATCAGGGGATTCAGTACGGGTGAAACGATTGACTGCTTATTAGCATGCTAGTCCTGTTCTGTTGCTCTGTGTACTGACCATGCTAACCTAACGGTTGTGCTAATAGCTAGCAGCATAACAAAATATTTAATTGATTAAAGTGCAGACAGATATATGGATAGATATGATGTAAAGGCGGCTAATAATCGAGCTAGCAGAGTGAGACTGAGTGAGAATGGAAACCGATCCACACAGAGCTTCATCATTTAACTCAGAAATGACTGAGAAAAGGCGCTGAGTTACAGCAGAACGCCACAGAGAAGCGTTAGCGGCTAGTCCACAGTGTTGAACAGACTTACTGGTGTTATAACGCGAGTCTGTTGTTTTAGCTGAGCGTTAATAGATAGCTACAGCGGTAAGCATACATTTAGCTTTGGCTAGCATGGTAGGAGTTTAGCTAAAATGAAAAAGTAGCTTTCAGAGTTATTAAACACCACTGGGCTAAATATTGTTAAATAAACTATAAGGTGAAGATTAAGGTGTCTCTCTTTTTATTATTTAGACTGTTTATTTTTGTCTTTCTCTCTATTTCTCTGCCTGTCCCTCTGACTCACTCCCTCACTGTCTGTTATCCGTCTCTCTCTCTCTCTCTCTTTCTCTCTCTCTCTCTCTCTGGCAGTTTCTGAACTCTTTTTAAGTTCCCTAACTCGTCTCTTTAGCACCTACACAATGTTCCCTACACACTACTGTTTTAGACTAATTAGTGTCGAGTACCATTGAGATAATCGCACTCACATTCGTCCACTTGCTGTGTTTCACACACACACACACACACACACACACACACACACACACGCACGGCCCCTCCGTGACCCAGGTAGAATCTGTCACTCAGTTCACATCATCACACAGAGTCATTTCTATTATTATCTGTTCCACATGTCTCAGATTCAGCCCTCTCATTTCCACCAGTTAGGTTAATGGGTGTCTTGTGCGTGGTGATGTCACTTCCTGTCACATCAACACCCTGATTAAACATCTGTGTCTCAGAAAAATGTCTACAGTGACAGTAGGGTGCTTCAGTGCTGTGGACAGGAGGAGTAAAATTATCCAAAAGTTCATCTGTCTGCCTTCCTGTCCATGTGTTTACCTTCTTACCTACGTCTGTCTGTCTGTCTGTCTGTCAGAACAATGTAATGTTTGTTGTATGAAGGAGCTGTGTAACTGCTGAGCGGTCTGGGTGCCCATGCTGACCCGGGCCCCACCAAAAGCTCCTACAATGGAGCATTAGGACTGACCCACGGAGCAATGGAAGAATGGCCTGGTCAAGTGAGATGACTGACTGGTGACTCCGCCTTGATCCTGATGAGATGACTGACTGGTGACTCCGCCCTGATCCTAATGAAATGACTGACTGGTGACTCCGCCTTGATCCTGATGAGATGACTGACAGGTGACTTCACCCTAACCCTGATGAGATGACATACAAGTGACTCCGTCCTGAGTGACAGGTGACTCCACCCTAATCCTGATGAGATGACTGACAGGTGACTTCACCCTAACTGACAGGTGACTCCGCCCTGATCCTGATTGTATGACTGACAGGTGACTCCACCCTGATGCTGATGGTAAAAAAAATATATCCTAACAACCTTTCGTCAAACAGAATCTTGACAGTTTTATTGCCCCTTTAGTTGACCTTTGGATGACCCCTAGGAATTTGTTGGGGGGGGTGGTATGCGTTAGACATCATTTTTTTTCATTTACGTATTTACTCATTTATTTAGACATCGTTTCATTCGTTTATTTCATTTATTTAACTTATTTATTTCATATATGTTTTTTTCATTTACTTTTTGTAAGAATTTGTTCGGTGTGTTTTGTTTTATTTTGAAAAAAATATGCTTAGTGTGTGAACTCATTTCAAGATGTTTGTGCTTAACTATTAAGAGGGGGAGATTTATTTATTACCAACGGGAGAACAGGGAAACTTTTTTTTTTTCAGTGTGAAAAGAAAAAGCGTGCATCACTTTGAATGACTGAGGACTATCGAACTTGTTAATTTTTCAATTTACTTAAAGAGAAGAAGAATAAGCGTTACCAGAGAGTGAGAGCCCCGAGTCGTTGGCAGAGGGGTTTAAAAAAGAAGAAAAAAAATGATCTCGATGATACGACTAAAACGTTGTTGCGAACATGCGAGCGAGTCTGAGAAAAGAATAATAAGGAGACAAAAGCAAGGTCTGCGGGTGAATGGTTTTACCGTGTGAGTTTGTCCGATGTTAAACGCGCGGAAACGCATGAGCGAAGTCTCGTCTGGTGCGGAATGCGCGCGGAGTTTGTTGAAAGGGGGATCAAACAGGTTTCCTCTCGCTGTGATTGGCCGGATCTGCGCGTGACGAAACCCCGCATCCACCTCTTCTGCTTAGTCGCAAAAGGTGTTTATTTTTCAGTGTTCATCTAAATCTGATGTTTTATCCACATTTTTAGGTAGGACTGTGCCTATTATGTCTTTTAAAAAGTTCTCTAACACTAGAGCTGAGGTGACCGTGTGTGTAGTGATTAGTAATAATAGAAGAAACAAAAGTTGATCCGTGAATTAACAGTGCACTTTGTGCCATGATCATTTTGTCAGGAATGGAATGATCCAACAGATTGGTTAAAAGTCTAGCTGGTTTTACATATGCTTATATATACGAGGACCACGTGTTAAAAACCTGGTACCACTTGAAAAGAATAATCTCGTTTTCTGTTTGTCATTGTAAGCAGGCGTTGTAATGGCACACCATCCAATGACACACCATTTATTATCAGATAAAGATGTAATAAAAGTTTAACCAGATATTTTTTTTTCATGGGGAGATGAGGCTAATGTTTTATAACATTGTTTAGAAAATGTTTACGCCAAGTGTGTGTGTGTGTGTGTGCATATGTGTTTATGTCCATGCATGTGTAGCAGATATGATACTTACATTTAATTTCACTCAAAATTTCTCTTTTTTTATTATTAATTCTTTCATTTTTTTTTTGATAATTTACACTCTGGAAATGATTATTTTATTGCTATTTTGTTTTAATGTTAATGTTTTTCACTTATGTTAAAATATTCGGTTATGCTTGTGATGCTAAAAATCGGACACGGCCCCTTTAAGAGTTACTACTTCTCTCGGTTTTGGCTGCTCTCCTTCAGTTCGCGCGCGGTAAGCGTGGCTAAGAGAGGTGAGTTTTGATGGAGCTCTAGCTAAAAAAGAAAGTTTAATTAAAGTTGGTTTATTGCGAGTAAGATGTATTTTTGTGATAAAAATGTGATTTAATTGTATTGAAGCACGAATAGAGACTGTTTAATGCATGTTTTCTTTGGAAGTGACACTATGTTTGAACTCCTTGGCTAAAATTTTCTATTTTAAATCACAGGTCATTCATAAACAAACATGATTTTTTTAATTATTATTCATTTATTTTTTTATTCATTCAGAATTAAAAAAAGAGTGGCTTGTGGAAAATTTGTTGTCAGGTCTCCTTCAATTCACAACACAGCGCAGAGTTTGGGACAAGCGGGTCACACATGGGGTTGTATTAATATCTAGGTAGGGAAACATTCACACAGGGGTAGGAATACCTTGCAGTTTTAATTTGATGTTTTACTAGACCCTAACATTTAACTTGAGTTATCTCTCAAAATAACCGGTAATGTGAGTTACACAAAGTATTTTCTTCAAAATCTTAACAAAAACTGATCTGAAGTAAACAGATAATGTAAATGTTCTTGGGTTGTTCTTGAGGGTTTAGTCTTTTTTTTTCTGTCACTAAACCTTCATGCTTGAAAGTTCGGTTAGCTGTTATTGCTAGGTGTAAATATAATGTCATTTTAGAAACTTTTTTTTAGAAAACTCTTACAAAAACATCTGAGGTAAAAGTTGTTCTTCTTTTCCTTCTAGGTTTTGTCTTCCATTACAATATTTCTTCATCTAAGTTAAAAGTAATTAGACTGGAATTTCTTTTGTAAAAAATCTAACAACATACTGTATCTGAGTTAGAAGTTGATACTGTTGAATGATTAGACTTGTTTCCTCTGTCATTAAACTTACACATATTAAATTTCTTTTAGGTTCTGTTAGTAAATGTTGTGAGCAATATTTTTATTTTAAAAACTCTAAAAAAATACTACTAATAAAAAGTCTAACAAAATGTAAAAGTAGAGGTTCTTAATTGTGACTTGGTTCCTCTATCACTAAACCTAAATGTATGAAAGATCTGTTTAAGCGTCAAGGCTAAGTGTAATTACAATGTCGTTTTAGAAACTTTTCAGAAATTTTTTCTTACACCATCTTAGGTATTCGTTTTTGTTCTTGATGGTTTAGTCTTCCATTACAACATTTTTTCACCTATGAAAGTTGAGAGTTATTACACCGAAATTTTAGCTACACAAAAATTTTTTTTTCATAAAAATCCAACAACTTATTTGTTAGAAGTTGATACTGTTGAATGATTAGACTTGATTCCCTTTGTCATTAAACTTACATGAATGGAATTCCTTTTAGTTTCTTTTAGTAATTGTTGTGAGTAATCATTTTATTTCAGAAACTTTAGAAAAAACATCTAACAAAATGTAAAAATAGAAGTTCTTAATTGTTTAGACATGGTTCCCCTGTCACTAAACCTTCACGCTTGAAAGATCTGTTAAGTTTTAAGGCTATGTGTAACTATAATATAGTTTTAGAAATTTTAAGAAAACTCTTCTAACACATCCTAGGCAACAGTTGTTGTTTTTTTTTTTTGTTTTTTTTTCTTCCATTACAATATTTCTTCACCTATGAAAGTTGAAAGTTAATGCACCGGAATTGTAGCTACACAAATTATCAAACAACGTATCTGAGAAAACAAATAATGTCCTTTATAATTTTGACTTGTTTTTCTAGTATGTGTGTCTTTGTACCTGTGTGTTTGTGGAGATGCAACAAGAGGGTGAATAAAAAAAAAAAAGCACAATGAGTTGTTAAACTTCTGTTACAAACATAAGTTAAAGTCAACGTTCTTTATGGTTTTGCCCTGTGCCGCTAAGCCTTTTGAAAGTTCGGGTAACTAAATGTGAATATTAAATCTTTATATGCACTGTAATTTTGAACATTAAACATTTTACAAGTAAACATTTAGCAACATACTTTATTTGAGGGAATTGTTGTTGGTTTTTTCATGTTTCCTCTGCCAACTGATGCCTGAAAGTTCTGTCAGGGGTCATAGGGGTGATGGTTTTAGGAGCATTTACGACGCGTGTGTGTGTCCTTGTCCCTGATGTAGTAAAAAGCTTGGCCAGTCAGTTCAGAGGAGATGCTAAACTTCTGTTAAAAACTTTTCTCAAAAATCTAAGGTAAAAGTCAGCATTATTTAGGGTTTTGTCTTGTTTTCCCTGCACCACTACGCCTTCACTTGTGAAAGTTATGGTAGCTAAATGTAAATTAGGTTTATATGCTTTGCAATTTTGACTACACATTTTTTTTTCATAAACTTTTAGCAACATACTATATTTGAGGGAATTGTTTACGGTCTCTGTCGCCCGACCTTATGTATGAAAGATCTTTTAAACATCGAGGCTATGTGTTATTTATTATGTCGTTATTAGAAATTTTTCAGAAAACTCTTTTAACACATCCTAGGCAACAGTTGTTGTTTTTAATTTTTTTTCTTCCATTACAATATTTCTTCACCTATGAAAGTTGAAAGTTAATGCATTGTAGCTACACAAATTATCAAACAACGTATCTGAGAAAAAAAAAATAATGTCCTTTATAATTTTGTCTTGTTTTTCTAGTATGTGTGTCTTTGTACCTGTGTGTTTGTGGAGATGCAACAAGAGGGTGGATTTTAAAAAAACATGCACAATGAGGTGTTAAACTGCTGTTACAAACTTTTCCTAAAATCTAAGTTAAAAAGCCAACGTTCTTTATGTTTTTTCTTTGTTGTCCCTGTATCACTATATCTTCATTTGTGAAAGTCCTGGTAGCTTAATGTGAATATTAAAGTTTATATGCATTGCAATTTAGACTACACAGTCTTTTTCTTTTTCATAAACCTTTACCCAGCATACTTTATCTAAGGGGATTGTTTGTGTTCTCCATCCCTAAACCTAATTCTATGAAAGATCTGTTAAGCGTCAAGGCTAAGTGCAAGTATAATGTTGTTTTAGAGCCTTTTTCAAAACTCTAAACATCTGAGGCAACAGTTATTGTTCCTGTTGCTTTTGTCTTTCATTACAATATAGCTTCACCTATGAAAGTTAAGAGTTATTACACCAAAATTTTAGCTACACAAATTTTTTTTTCATAAAAATCCAACAACGTATTTGTTAGAAGTTGATACTGTTGAATCTTCTTGATTCCCTTTGTCATTAAACTTAAATGTATGAAATTCCTTTTAGTTATTGTTGTGAGTAATCATTTTATTTCAGAAACTTTAGAAAAAAACATCTAACAAAATGTAAAAATAGAAGTTCTTAATTGTTTGGACATGGTTCCTCTGTCACTAAACCTTCACGCTTGATAGATCTGTTAAGTTTTAAGGCTATGTGTACCTATAATATAGTTTTAGAAATTTACAGAAAACCCTTCTAACACATCATAGGCAATAGTTGTTGTTCTTGACGGTTTTGACTTTGATTACAATATTTCTTCACCTATAAAATTTGAAAGTTATTGCACTGGAATTTTATTTATGCAAATGATTTCTTCATTCATAAAAATCAAACAACGTATCTGAGAAAAAAAATGATGTCCTTCATAATTTTGTCTTGTTTTCTAGTAGGTGTGTCTACGTACCTGTGTTTGTGGGGATGCAACAAGAGGGTGAATTTAAAAAAAAGCACAATGAGTTGTTAAACTTCTGTTACAAACCTAAGTTAAAGTCAACGTTCTTTATGGTTTTGCCCTGTGCCGCTAAGCCTTTACTTTTGAAAGTTCGGGTAACTAAATGTGAATATTAAATCTTTATATGCACTGTAATTTTGAACATTAAACATTTTAAAAGTAAACATTTAGCAACATACTTTATATTTATTACTTTTCATGTTTCCTCTGCCAACTGATGCCTGAAAGTTCTGTCAGGGGTCATAGGGGTGGTGGTTTTAGGAGCATTTACGACGCGTGGGTGTCCTTGTGCCTGATGTAGTAAAAAGCTTGGCCAGTCAGTTCAGTGGAGATGCTAAACTTCTGTTAGAAACTTTTCTCAAAAATCCAAGGTAAAAGTCAGCATTCTTTAGGGTTTTGTCTTGTTTTCCCTGCATCACTATGCCTTCACTTGTGGAAGTTATGGTAGCTAAATGTGAATAATAAAGTTTATATGCTTGGCAATTTTGACTACACAGTTTTTTTTTTTTAATAAACTTTTAGCAACATACTGTATCTGAGGGTATTGTTCACGATATCTGTCGCTAAACCTTCATGTCTGAAAGATGTGGAAGAGGAGGAAGAGGAAACCTGAGAAAAAAATAAATAAAACAATCAAAAACAAAATAAATTTATATAATTACTTTATAACTCTATTATGTTATCTCTATAAATATTGTTTTCCTGTCAGATGGAGTGAATGGGCCCTGCAGGTCAAAAACATAATATTTATAGAGATAACATAATAGAGTTATAAAGTAATTATATAAATTTATTTTGTTTTTGATTGTTTTATTTATTTTTTTCTCAGGTTTCCTCTTCCACATCTTTCAGACATGAAGGTTTAGCGACAGATATCGTGAACAATACCCTCAGATACAGTATGTTGCTAAAAGTTTATTAAAAAAAAAAACTGTGTAGTCAAAATTGCCAAGCATATAAACTTTATTATTCACATTTAGCTACCATAACTTCCACAAGTGAAGGCATAGTGATGCAGGGAAAACAAGACAAAACCCTAAAGAATGCTGACTTTTACCTTGGATTTTTGAGAAAAGTTTCTAACAGAAGTTTAGCATCTCCACTGAACTGACTGGCCAAGCTTTTTACTACATCAGGCACAAGGACACCCACGCGTCGTAAATGCTCCTAAAACCACCACCCCTATGACCCCTGACAGAACTTTCAGGCATCAGAGACAGAGGAAACATGAAAAAACCAACAACAATTTCCTCAAATAAAGTATGTTGCTAAATGTTTACGAAAAAGACTGTGTAGTCAGAATTGCAATGCATATAAAGATTTAATATTCACATTTAGTTACCCGAACTTTTAAAAGTAAAGGCTTAGCGGCACAGGGCAAAACCATAAAGAACGTTGAGTAGGTTTGTAACAGAAGTTTAACAACTCATTGTGCTTTTTTTTAAATTCACCCTCTTGTTGCATCCCCACAAACACAGGTACGTAGACACACCTACTAGAAAACAAGACAAAATTATGAAGGACATCATTTTTTTTCTCAGATACGTTGTTTGATTTTTATGAATGAAGAAATCATTTGCATAAATAAAATTCCAGTGCAATAACTTTCAAATTTTATAGGTGAAGAAATATTGTAATCAAAGTCAAAACCGTCAAGAACAACAACTATTGCCTATGATGTGTTAGAAGGGTTTTCTGTAAATTTCTAAAACTATATTATAGGTACACATAGCCTTAAAACTTAACAGATCTATCAAGCGTGAAGGTTTAGTGACAGAGGAACCATGTCCAAACAATTAAGAACTTCTATTTTTACATTTTGTTAGATGTTTTTTTCTAAAGTTTCTGAAATAAAATGATTACTCACAACAATAACTAAAAGTAATTTCATACATGTAAGTTTAATGACAAAGGGAATCAAGAAGATTCAACAGTATCAACTTCTAACAAATACGTCGTTGGATTTTTATGAAAAAAAATTTTGTGTAGCTAAAATTTCGGTGTAATAACTCTTAACTTTCATAGGTGAAGCTATATTGTAATGAAAGACAAAAGCAACAAGAACAATAACTGTTGCCTCAGATGTTTAGAGTTTTGAAAAAGGCTCTAAAACAACATTATACTTGCACTTAGCCTTGATGCTTAACAGATCTTTCATAGAATTAGGTTTAGGGATGGAGAACACAAACAATCCCCTTAGATAAAGTATGCTGGGTAAAGGTTTATGAAAAAGAAAAAGACTGTGTAGTCAAAATTGCAATGCATATAAACTTTAATATTCACATTAAGCTACCAGGACTTTCACAAATGAAGATATAGTGATACAGGGACAACAAAGAAAAAACATAAAGAACGTTGGCTTTTTAACTTAGATTTTAGGAAAAGTTTGTAACAGCAGTTTAACACCTCATTGTGCATGTTTTTTTAAAATCCACCCTCTTGTTGCATCTCCACAAACACACAGGTACAAAGACACACATACTAGAAAAACAAGACAAAATTATAAAGGACATTATTTTTTTTTTCTCAGATACGTTGTTTGATAATTTGTGTAGCTACAATGCATTAACTTTCAACTTTCATAGGTGAAGAAATATTGTAATGGAAGAAAAAAAATTAAAAACAACAACTGTTGCCTAGGATGTGTTAAAAGAGTTTTCTGAAAAATTTCTAATAACGACATAATAAATAACACATAGCCTCGATGTTTAAAAGATCTTTCATACATAAGGTCGGGCGACAGAGACCGTAAACAATTCCCTCAAATATAGTATGTTGCTAAAAGTTTATGAAAAAAAAATGTGTAGTCAAAATTGCAAAGCATATAAACCTAATTTACATTTAGCTACCATAACTTTCACAAGTGAAGGCGTAGTGGTGCAGGGAAAACAAGACAAAACCCTAAATAATGCTGACTTTTACCTTAGATTTTTGAGAAAAGTTTTTAACAGAAGTTTAGCATCTCCTCTGAACTGACTGGCCAAGCTTTTTACTACATCAGGGACAAGGACACACACACGCGTCGTAAATGCTCCTAAAACCATCACCCCTATGACCCCTGACAGAACTTTCAGGCATCAGTTGGCAGAGGAAACATGAAAAAACCAACAACAATTCCCTCAAATAAAGTATGTTGCTAAATGTTTACTTGTAAAATGTTTAATGTTCAAAATTACAGTGCATATAAAGATTTAATATTCACATTTAGTTACCCGAACTTTCAAAAGGCTTAGCGGCACAGGGCAAAACCATAAAGAACGTTGACTTTAACTTATGTTTGTAACAGAAGTTTAACAACTCATTGTGCTTTTTTTTTTTTATTCACCCTCTTGTTGCATCTCCACAAACACACAGGTACAAAGACACACATACTAGAAAAACAAGTCAAAATTATAAAGGACATTATTTGTTTTCTCAGATACGTTGTTTGATAATTTGTGTAGCTACAATTCCGGTGCATTAACTTTCAACTTTCATAGGTGAAGAAATATTGTAATGGAAGAAAAAAAAACAAAAAAAAAAAACAACAACTGTTGCCTAGGATGTGTTAGAAGAGTTTTCTTAAAATTTCTAAAACTATATTATAGTTACACATAGCCTTAAAACTTAACAGATCTTTCAAGCGTGAAGGTTTAGTGACAGGGGAACCATGTCTAAACAATTAAGAACTTCTATTTTTACATTTTGTTAGATGTTTTTTCTAAAGTTTCTGAAATAAAATGATTACTCACAACAATTACTAAAAGAAACTAAAAGGAATTCCATTCATGTAAGTTTAATGACAAAGGGAATCAAGTCTAATCATTCAACAGTATCAACTTCTAACAAATAAGTTGTTGGATTTTTATGAAAAAAAAATTTTTGTGTAGCTAAAATTTCGGTGTAATAACTCTCAACTTTCATAGGTGAAAAAATGTTGTAATGGAAGACTAAACCATCAAGAACAAAAACGAATACCTAAGATGGTGTAAGAAAAAATTTCTGAAAAGTTTCTAAAACGACATTGTAATTACACTTAGCCTTGACGCTTAAACAGATCTTTCATACATTTAGGTTTAGTGATAGAGGAACCAAGTCACAATTAAGAACCTCTACTTTTACATTTTGTTAGACTTTTTATTAGTAGTATTTTTTTAGAGTTTTTAAAATAAAAATATTGCTCACAACATTTACTAACAGAACCTAAAAGAAATTTAATATGTGTAAGTTTAATGACAGAGGAAACAAGTCTAATCATTCAACAGTATCAACTTCTAACTCAGATACAGTATGTTGTTAGATTTTTTACAAAAGAAATTCCAGTCTAATTACTTTTAACTTAGATGAAGAAATATTGTAATGGAAGACAAAACCTAGAAGGAAAAGAAGAACAACTTTTACCTCAGATGTTTTTGTAAGAGTTTTCTAAAAAAAAGTTTCTAAAATGACATTATATTTACACCTAGCAATAACAGCTAACCGAACTTTCAAGCATGAAGGTTTAGTGACAGAAAAAAAAAGACTAAACCCTCAAGAACAACCCAAGAACATTTACATTATCTGTTTACTTCAGATCAGTTTTTGTTAAGATTTTGAAGAAAATACTTTGTGTAACTCACATTACCGGTTATTTTGAGAGATAACTCAAGTTAAATGTTAGGGTCTAGTAAAACATCAAATTAAAACTGCAAGGTATTCCTACCCCTGTGTGAATGTTTCCCTACCTAGATATTAATACAACCCCATGTGTGACCCGCTTGTCCCAAACTCTGCGCTGTGTTGTGAATTGAAGGAGACCTGACAACAAATTTTCCACAAGCCACTCTTTTTTTAATTCTGAATGAATAAAAAAATAAATGAATAATAATTAAAAAAATCATGTTTGTTTATGAATGACCTGTGATTTAAAATAGAAAATTTTAGCCAAGGAGTTCAAACATAGTGTCACTTCCAAAGAAAACATGCATTAAACAGTCTCTATTCGTGCTTCAATACAATTAAATCACATTTTTATCACAAAAATACATCTTACTCGCAATAAACCAACTTTAATTAAACTTTCTTTTTTAGCTAGAGCTCCATCAAAACTCACCTCTCTTAGCCACGCTTACCGCGCGCGAACTGAAGGAGAGCAGCCAAAACCGAGAGAAGTAGTAACTCTTAAAGGGGCCGTGTCCGATTTTTAGCATCACAAGCATAACCGAATATTTTAACATAAGTGAAAAACATTAACATTAAAACAAAATAGCAATAAAATAATCATTTCCAGAGTGTAAATTATCAAAAAAAAATGAAAGAATTAATAATAAAAAAAGAGAAATTTTGAGTGAAATTAAATGTAAGTATCATATCTGCTACACATGCATGGACATAAACACATATGCACACACACACACACACACTTGGCGTAAACATTTTCTAAACAATGTTATAAAACATTAGCCTCATCTCCCCATGAAAAAAAAATATCTGGTTAAACTTTTATTACATCTTAATCTGATAATAAATGGTGTGTCATTGGATGGTGTGCCATTACAACGCCTGCTTACAATGACAAACAGAAAACGAGATTATTCTTTTCAAGTGGTACCAGGTTTTTAACACGTGGTCCTCGTATATATAAGCATATGTAAAACCAGCTAGACTTTTAACCAATCTGTTGGATCATTCCATTCCTGACAAAATGATCATGGCACAAAGTGCACTGTTAATTCACGGATCAACTTTTGTTTCTTCTATTATTACTAATCACTACACACACGGTCACCTCAGCTCTAGTGTTAGAGAACTTTTTAAAAGACATAATAGGCACAGTCCTACCTAAAAATGTGGATAAAACATCAGATTTAGATGAACACTGAAAAATAAACACCTTTTGCGACTAAGCAGAAGAGGTGGATGCGGGGTTTCGTCACGCGCAGATCCGGCCAATCACAGCGAGAGGAAACCTGTTTGATCCCCCTTTCAACAAACTCCGCGCGCATTCCGCACCAGACGAGACTTCGCTCATGCGTTTCCGCGCGTTTAACATCGGACAAACTCACACGGTAAAACCATTCACCCGCAGACCTTGCTTTTGTCTCCTTATTATTCTTTTCTCAGACTCGCTCGCATGTTCGCAACAACGTTTTAGTCGTATCATCGAGATCATTTTTTTTCTTCTTTTTTAAACCCCTCTGCCAACGACTCGGGGCTCTCACTCTCTGGTAACGCTTATTCTTCTTCTCTTTAAGTAAATTGAAAAATTAACAAGTTCGATAGTCCTCAGTCATTCAAAGTGATGCACGCTTTTTCTTTTCACACTGAAAAAAAAAAAGTTTCCCTGTTCTCCCGTTGGTAATAAATAAATCTCCCCCTCTTAATAGTTAAGCACAAACATCTTGAAATGAGTTCACACACTAAGCATATTTTTTTCAAAATAAAACAAAACACACCGAACAAATTCTTACAAAAAGTAAATGAAAAAAACATATATGAAATAAATAAGTTAAATAAATGAAATAAACGAATGAAACGATGTCTAAATAAATGAGTAAATACGTAAATGAAAAAAAATGATGTCTAACGCATACCAATCCCCCCCAACAAATTCCTAGGGGTCATCCAAAGGTCAACTAAAGGGGCAATAAAACTGTCAAGATTCTGTTTGACGAAAGGTTGTTAGGATATATTTTTATGGTATGACTGACAGGTGACTCCACCCTGACTGACTGGTTACTCCGCCCTAATCCTGGTGAGATGACTGACAGGTGACTCTGCCCTGATGCTGATGAGATGACTGACAGGTGACTTCGCCCTGAT
>NC_071119.1:717500-722500 GCF_024256425.1 Clarias gariepinus
GTAATAGTCAGTCAGTAATAAAGTCAGTCAGTTATAGAGTCAGTCAGTAATAAAGTCAGTCATTTATAAAGTTAGTCAGTAATAAAGTCACTGTGTAGTGCCTCAGTGTGATAGAGTCAGTCAGTAATAGAGACAGTCAGTTATAGAGTCAGTCAGTTATGGAGTCTGTCAGTTATAGTCAGTCAGTTATAAAGTCAGTCAGTAATAGAGTCTGTCAGTTATAGAGTCTGTCAGTTATAGTCAGTCAGTTACAGAGTCTGTCAGTTATAGTCAGTCAGTAATAAAGCCAGTCAGTTATAGAGTCAGTCAGTAATAGATTCATTCAGTTATAGTCAGTCAGTTATAGAGTCTGTCAGTTATAGTCAGTCAGTAATAAAGTCAGTCACTTGTAGAGTCAGTCAGTAATAAAGTCAGTCAGTTATAGAGTCAGTCAGTAATAAAGTCAGTCATTTATAAAGTCAGTCAGTAATAAAGTCACTGTGTAGTGCCTCAGTGTGATAGAGTCAGTCAGTAATAGAGACAGTCAGTTATAGAGTCAGTCAGTTATAGAGTCAGTCAGTTATAGAGTCTGTTGGTTATAGAGTCAGTCAGTAATAGAGTCAGTCAGTTATAGATTCTGTCAGTTATAGTCAGTCAGTAATAAAGTTAGTCAGTTATAGAGTCAGTCAGTAATAAAGTGAGTCAATTATAGAGTCTGTTGGTTATAGAGTCAGTCAGTAATAGAGTCAGTCAGTTATAGATTCTGTCGGTTATAGAGTCAGTCAGTAATAAAGTTAGATAGTTATAGAGTCAGTCAGTAATAAAGTGAGTCAGTTATAGAGTCTGTCAGTTTTAGAGTCAGTCAGTTATAAAGGCTGTCAGTAATAGTCAGTCAGTTATAGAGTCAGTCAGTTATATAGTCTGTCAGTTATAGAGTCTGTCGGTTATAGAGTCAGTCAGTAATAGAGTCAGTCAGTTATAGATTCTGTCAGTTATAGTCAGTCAGTAATAAAGTCAGTCAGTTATAGAGTCAGTCAGTAATAGTCAGTCAGTAATAAAGTCAGTCAGTTATAGAGTCAGTCAGTAATAAAGTCAGTCATTTATAAAGTCACTGTGTAGTGCCTCAGTGTGATAGAGTCAGTCAGTAATAGAGACAGTCAGTTATAGAGACAGTCAGTTATAGAGTCAGTCAGTTATAGAGTCAGTCAGTAATAGAGTCAGTCAGTTATAGATTCTGTCAGTTATAGTCAGTCAGTAATAAAGTTAGTCAGTTATAGAGTCAGTCAGTAATAGAGTGAGTCAGTTATAGAGTTTGTCAATTTTAGAGTCAGTCAGTTATAAAGGCTGTCAGTTATCATCAGTCAGTAATAGAGTCAGTCAGTTATAGTCAGTCAGTTATAGTCAGTCAGTAATAAAGTCAGTCACTTGTAGAGTCAGTCAGTAATAGTCAGTCAGTTATAGAGTCAGTCAGTAATAAAGTCAGTCATTTATAAAGTCAGTCAGTAATAAAGTCACTGTGTAGTGCCTAAGTGTGATAGAGTCAGTCAGTAATAGAGACAGTCAGTTATAGAGTCAGTCAGTTATAGAGTCTGTCGGTTATAGAGTCAGTCAGTAATAGAGTCAGTCAGTTATAGAGTCTGTCAGTTATAGTCAGTCAGTAATAAAGTCAGTCATTTATAGATTCAGTCAGTAATAAAGTCAGTCATTTATAGAGTCAGTCAGTAATAAAGTCAGTCATTTATAGTGAGTCAGTAATAGAGTCAGTTAGTTATAGATTCAGTCAGTCAGTGACTTAGAGAGTCAATCAGTCAATAAGTCAATCAGAGAGTCAGTCAGTCAGTGAATTAGTGACTTAGAGAGTCAATGAGTCAGAGTCAGTCAGAGATTAATTTACTCAGTTTTGAGTGAATGTGTTTGTGTGTCTGTCTGTCTGTCCTTTTAAACTGCCTTCCTGTTAAACGTCCTCGTGAGTAATATAATTTGCGACTCGTCTCTCTCCCGTTCTCTCTGGAGTGAGTTCTGATCAACTGAGTGTGTTCAGAGTTTCAGCAGCATCCCTGTCTCTTTGTCTCTCACTAATTGCTAGCTTGCTAAACAGTTTGTTCCTATTTTAGTACACTGTGTAGTGCCTCAGTGTGATTTGGGACACGGCCCATGACTTTGTGTGAGTTTACTCTCTCTCTCTCTCTCTCTCTCTCTCTCTCTCTCAGGAGAGTCATCCTCTCACAAAAGCTTTTAATCTCTCTCTTCAAGTAAGTGTGTGTGTGTGTGTGTGTGCGTGCGCGCGCGCATGTACGCGAGTGTGTCTGTGTGCATTTAATATTCGTCCTCTCCTCAGTGCAGAGATAAGATAATTGCACTAATTACTATTCGTGTCTCGTTAATGCTCGTTAGCGGTGTGTGTAGAGTGACAGCAGATGAGTGTGTGCTGTAATTATCTGGAGAACGAGGGACCCATGGAGGTTTCGGTCACCAGCAGCTCCATTAGAAACAACACGGCTATGATGTTCTTTTAATGGCTCATAACAATGTCTTTCTGCATGTATGTATGTCTGTCTCTCCTTCTGTCTGTCTTTTCTTCTGTCTATATGTCTCTTTGTCTCAGTAACTATCTGGGTGTCTGTCTGTCTATATCTCTTTCTGTCACTCTGCCTGTCTATCTTTCTGTTTATCCCTCTGTCTTTCTGTCTACCTGTCTCTAGGTGTGTCGTTCTGGCTGGCTGTATATTTATCTGTCTGTCTGTCTGTTTGTCTCTCTGCCTGTCTGTTTATCTGTATTTCTCTCTGTCTGTCAGTCACTCTTTCTGTCTCTCTGCCTGTCTGTCTGAATGCCTGTTTATCTGTATGTCACTTTTTCTGTCTGTCTTGCTTTCTGTCTGTCTATCTGTCTGTATGTCTTTATTTTGTTCCTTCTGTCTGTCTCACTATCTGTTTCTATGTCTTTACTTTTTCTGTCTGTCTGTTTTGTCTGTCCATCTTTCTGTCAGTCTCTCTGCCTGTCAATCTAAATGTCTGCATATTTGTCTGTCCCTCTGTCTCACTTTTTCTGCCTGTCTTGCTTTCTGTCTGTCTCTCTGTTCGCCTATCTGTGTAGCTGTCTCTTTCTGTCCATCTGTCTGACTCTCTGTCTGTCTTTAAAGCTGTGTCTTATTCTGTCTATCTGTCTGTCTCCATTTATTTAGCTGTCTGTCTCTCTGCCTGTTATCTTTCCTCTTATTCTGTTTGTTTATTTTCTCTTTTTCTCTCTCTCCCTGCTTTTATCATTAATATGAAAAAAAAATTGTGTGTGTGTGTGTGTGTGTGTGTGTGTGTAATTCACTTCATACTATGTGCCAGGAAACAGAAGAGTTGACTCCTAGTAGGACGTGTGTGTGTGTGTGTGTGTGTGTGTGTGTGTGTGTGTGTGTGTGTGTGATTTATTATTCATTAATTTATCATTAAGCTGATTGTGTTTTTGTCTCTAAACACTTTTCAGACTCGTTTACTGGCAGAGAGAAAGAAAACAAACAAACAAACAAACACTTTACACAGGTGTGAGGTGACGATAAAGCTGTCCTGTGAGAGTTACGTCATGTTAGAGAGGATCAGAACTAGGACAGGAACCCAGTGAACACACACACACACACACACACACACACATACAGAGCGAGGTGTATCTGGAGGTTCTTGTGTTGGAGCTGTATTAATCAGGTCTCTGGTCACATGATCAGAGAGACAGCCTGTAGACACACTTTCATTTGGAATACACACACACACACACACACACACACACATGTGCGTAGGAGCAAAAAGTCTCTCTCTCTCACACACACACACAATCTTAGATGACATAACGTATAATTCAGCCCACACAGCCTGCTATCTCTACATGAAAGAGAAACCGTCTCACACACACACACACACACACACACATACACACACACACACACGGAATGACTTTTTAACCCTCTTAGTTTGGAGCCCAAAACAACGCCAACACACATTTCAGCTTTTAGCCTCATCCAGCTCCACACACACACACACACACACACACACACTATTTTCTTTCTCGTTTATACTTTTCGGTCCTTGCTTTACTCATGTGTGTGTGTGTGTGTGTTCTCTCTCCACACTGTGTTGTTGATTGTTTATGCTCCTCTCCGTGACCCCTCTGTGACCCCTCCGTGACCCCTCCGTGACCCCTCTGTGACCCCGTCTACAGGCAGGAGCTTTTTATCCTGAACTTACAATCAGTGACTTGGGACAGTAGAGGACACACACACACACACACACACTCAGGACCAAGACAGTAAGAAGAGTGACTGACAGGCTCAGTGTGTGTGTGTGTGTGTGTGTGTGTGACAGACGTCCTGCAGCGAGAGAACAAACAGATTTATTGGACTATATAAAGCCGTCGTCTTTTATTTCTGCTTTAAAAATAATCTGAGAGACGAGCGCTGTGGGGTCTTTATCCTCCAGCTCTTTAAACACTCTCACACACACACACACACACACACACACACTCACACACACACACACACTCACTGCCCCATGTGGAGACGCATTTTCACTTCAACAAGAAACTGCATGTAAATGAAGCGATGTTTTATATATAAAGTGACTTTGTTTAAACTATTATCCCAGGTGTGTGTGTGTGTGTGTGTGTGTGTGCTCCACAGAACCCGCTCCTTTATTCCCGATAATGTTATCAGACGCAGCAGTTCCTCAGGTCTGAGCCTCCCGGGCGCGTGACGCGGCTCACACCGTCCCCGCCGCGCGCGCACTCTGTCTCGCGCGCGCGCGTGCCTGCGCGCACTCTCCCCGCACGTGTGTTTTATCTGGAATGTGCTCGCTGCTGATACGAGGCGCGCGACCCGACACCTGCGCGGGAAAATAATGCGAACCCTGGCTCTGAGACACACACACACACACACACACACTCTCTCTCTCTCTCTCTCCAGGCCCGCTGAGGAGTTCAGGAGACACAGTGTGTGTGTGTGTGTGTGTGTGTGAGGGTTCTGTAGGTAACAGTGGTGCACCAG
>NC_071119.1:730000-737500 GCF_024256425.1 Clarias gariepinus
TTTAGTCAGACACACCCGTCTGTCTTTCTCAGTCACCGCCGTCTGACTCTCTTAGACACGCCCATCTGACTCATTCAGACACGTCCATCTGTATGATCAGCTGTCCAATTTGGACAAACCTGTCTTAACTTAACCAATGTGAATCACTGTATATCAGGCAAAACAAACAACTAAAAACATAGTGAGTGGCTGATCTAATTAAAATAAACCCCGCCCCTCCATAGGAAAACCTGTCAATTACAGCTCTAAATACAGGCATGTTAAATATTTATATACAAATAAAGACAAATAGAGCTGTTCCAAAACAAACAGAAAAACATGATATACAGTGCACATACACTATACACACCAAACACACTGACACACACACACACACTGACACACACACACACACACACAGATACACATTGTGGGTGCCGTGTCTCTTAAACAGACCGTCACATTTCTGAGCTTACGGGGCAGATGCCCATAACCATGGCGGAGAGTTCGCAGTTGACACACACACATGCATACACACATTGCCAACACCTCACACACACTGACACACATTTACCAAACTGACACACACATAGACACACAGACTGTCAGCCCAACCCCAGAGACTTGGCCGAGTTTAGCTCTCTGACTGGTGTGTGTGTGTGTGTGTGTGTGTGTGTGAGAGAGAGAGGGAGAGAGATCAACAAGATAGTCACAGAGCTCCTATTTACTATTCTATCTGTGTAATTCTCTCTCTCTCTCTCTCTCTCTCTCTCTCTTTCTTATTTTCTCTGTAATATCCTTTCCTCCTTTTGTCTTTCCACTTTTAATGTGTGTGTGTGTGTGTGTGTGTGCGCGCGCGCCTGTGTGTATGTTTAATTACTCTGCCTCCCCTGTCTTCAAATGTGCATCATTTTTAATTGCCCCCCCAGGCATGAACAAACCAAATTGAATTCTACCCAAATCTCCCCTCCTGTCAATCACATGTGAGCACACACACTGACATACACACACACATACACACACACACACACACACACACACACACACTGACATACACACACGCACACACAATAAACTAATGGATTACAGTCACACACTATTCACATCTCTACTGGAAATATGTATTTGTTTGCCCCGCCCTACCCACCCTACTGTGACCTCCTACTGGTTTATTTGTTTAGAATTTTATGTCATCTGCTGTGCCAACTGCTTGCTGGCCTCGTTCTCACTCTTACACACACGCACACACAAAAGCAAACACAAAAAATTTCTATCATCTTAGGGCAGTAGTCGGTTATTTCTTGTCTTTAGGGCAGTAGTCAGGTATTTCTTCTGCCTTTGGAGCAATAGTTGATTATTCCCTCTGTCTTTAGAGCAGTGGTGAGTTATTTCACCCATCTTTAGGGCAGTAGTCAGTTATTTTACCCGTCTTTAGGGCAGTAGTCGGTTATTTCTTCCATGTTAAGGCCAGTAGTCAGTTATTTCACCCGTCTTTAGGGCAGTAGTCAGTTATTTCTCTTATCTTTACGGCAGTAGTCAGTTATTTCTTTTGTCTTTAGGGCAGTAGGCAGTTATTTCTTCTGTCATAAGGGCAGTACTCGGTTATTTTACCTGTTTTAAGGGCAGTAGTCTTTTAATTTTTCTGTCTTTAGAGCGGTAGTCGGTTATTTCTATAGTCTTTAGGGCAGTAGTCGGTTATTTCTATAGTCTTTAGGGCAGTAGTCGGTTATTCCTTTTGTCTTTAGAACAGCAATGGATTATTCCTTCTGTCTTAGAGCAGTGGTAAGGTATTCCCTTTGTCTTTAGGGCAGTAATTAGTTATTTCTTCTGTCTTTAGAGCAGAAGTCAGTTACTTCACCCGTCTTTAGGGCAGTAATCGGTTATTTCTTCTGTCTTTAAGGCAGTAGTCCATTATTTTACCCGTGTTTAGGGCAGTAATCGGTTATTTCTTCCATGTTTAGGCCAGTAGTCAGTTATTTCTCTTATCTTTACGGCAGTAGTCAGTTATTTTTTCTGTCTTTAGGTCAGTAGTCGTTTATTTCTTCTGTCATAAGGGCAGCAGTCGGTTGTTTTACCTGTCGTTAGTGCAGTAGTCTTTTAATTTTTTTGTCTTTAGGGCAGTAGTCGGTTATTCCTTCTGTCTTTAGGGCAGTAGTCAGTTATTCCTTCTGCCTTTAGAGCAGTGGTGAGTTATTTCACCCATCTTTAGGGCAGTAGTCGGTTATTTCACCCGTCTTTAGGGCAGTAGTTGGTTATTTCTTTCATGTTTAGGCCAGTAGTCAGCTATTTCTCTCATCTTTACGGCAGTAGTCAGTAATTTTTTTTTGTCTTTAGGGCAGTAATTGGTTATTTTACCTGTCTTTAGGGCAGTAGTTGGTTATTCCTTCTGCCTTTAGGGCAGTAGTCGGTTATTCCTTCTGTCTTTAGAGCAGTAGTTGATTATTCCTTATGTTTTTAAAGCAGTGGTGAGTTATTCCTTTTGTCTTTAGTGCAGTAGTCGTTATTTCTTATGTCTTTAGAGCAGTAGTTGATTATTCCTTATGTCTTTAGGGCAGTAGTCGGTATATCTTCTGTCTTTAGGGAAGTAGTCGGTTGTTCCTCCCGTCTTTAGAACAGCAGTCGTTTTTTTTTTTGTCTTTAGGGCAGTAGTCAGTTATTTCTTCTGTCTTTAGGGCAGTAGTCAGTTATTTCTTCTGCCTTTAGAGCAATAGTTGATTATTCCCTGTCTTTAGAGCAGTGGTAAGTTATTTCACCCATCTTTAGGGCAGTAGTCGGTTATTTTACCCGTCTTTAGGGCAGTAGTCATTTATTTCTTCCATGTTAAGGCCAGTAGCCAGTTATTTCTCTCATCTTTACGGCAGTAGTCAGTTATTTCTTCTGTCCTAAGGGCAGGAGTCGGTTATTTTACCTGTCTTTAGGGCAGTAGTCTATTAATTTTTTCTGTCTTTAGGGCAGTAGTAGTTATTTCTTCTGTCTTTAGGGCAGTAGTCGGTATTTCTTTTGTCTTTAGAACAGTAGACAGTATTTCTTCTGTCTTTAGGGCAGTAGTCGGTTGTTCTTTTCGTCTTTAAAACAGCAGTCGGTTATTTTTTTGTCTTTAGGGCAGTAGTCATTAATTTCTTCTGTCTTTAGGGCAGTAGTCAGTTATTCCTTCTGCCTTTAGAGCAATAGTTGATTATTCCTTCTGTCTTTAAAGCAGTGGTGAGTTATTTTACCCATCTTTAAGGCAGTAGTCGGTTATTTCACCTGTCTTTAGGGCAGTAGCTGGTTATTTCTTCTGTCTTTTAGGCAGTAATCGGTTATTTCTTCTGTCGTAAGGGCAGTAGTTGGTTATTTTACTTCTCTTTAAGGCAGCAGTCTGTAAATTTTTTCTGTCTTTAGGGCAGTAGTCAGTTATTCCTTCTGCCTTTAGAGCAATAGTTGATTATTCCTTCTGTCTTTAAAGCAGTGGTGAGTTATTTTACCCATCTTTAAGGCAGTAGTCGGTTATTTCACCTGTCTTTAGGGCAGTAGTTGGTTATTTCTTCTGTCTTTAGGGCAGTAGTCGGTTATTTTTTCTGTCGTTAGGGCAGTAGTCGGTATTTCTTCTATCTTTAGAGCAACAGTCGGTTATTTTTTCTGTCTTTAGGGCAGTAGTCAGTTGTTTCTTCTGTCTTTAGGGCAGTAGTCAATTATTCCTTCTGCCTTTAGAGCAGTAGTCGATTATTCCTTCTGTCCTTAGCGCAGTGGTGAGTTATTCCTTTTGTCTTTAGGGCAGTAGTCGATTCTTCCTTTTGTCTTTAGAGCAGTGGCGAGTTATTCCTTTTGTCTTTAGAGCAGAAGTCGGTTATTTCTTCTGTCTTTAGGTCAGTAGTCGGTTATTTCGCCCGTCTTTAGGGCAGTAGTCGGTTATTTCACCCGTCTTTAGGGCAGTAGTCGGTTATTTCTTTTGTCTTTAGGGCAGAAGTCGGTTATTTTACCCATCTTTAGGGCAGTAGTTGGTTATCTCACCCATCTTTAGGCCAGTAGTGAGTTATTTCTTATATATTTATGGCAGTAGTTAGTCATTTAGGTCTTTTGTTCTTAGGTCAGTAGTCGGTTATTTTACCTGACTTTAGGGCAGTAGTCTGTTAACTTTTCTGTCTTTAGAGCAGTATTCGGTTATTTCTTTAGTCTTTATTTCTTCTGTCTTTAGGGCAGTAGTCGGTTAGTTCACTTATCTTTAGGGCACTAGTTAGTTATTTCTGTAGTCTTTAGTGTAGTTGTTGGTTATTTCTCCCATGTTTAGGGCAATAGTCAGTTATTTTTCTCATCTTTAGGGCAGTAGTCGGTTGGTTCTTCTATCTTTAGAGCAGTAGTTGGCTATTTTTTCTATTATTAGGGGCAGTAGTTGGTTATTTCTGTAGTCTTCGGAGTTGTTGTTGGTCTGTCGGCTGCAAGGGGTTCCCACAATACACATACAAGCTTGGCGCAGGTTTTTACACTGGATGCCCTTCCTGACACAACCCTCCCATTTTATCTCATTTTATTTTAGTGGCTGGGGTTTGGGCACCTGCAGGAAATCACATCTAGGCCTTCCACATGACAGGCAAAACACCTACCACAGAGCCTATTCTAGGTTATTTCTCCCATCTTTAGGGCAATAGTTGGTAATTTCTCTTGTCGTTAGTGCAGTAGTCGGGTGTTTTTCCCATCTTTAGGACAGGAGTTGTTTCTTTTTCCCATCTTTAAGGTAGTAGTTGGTTGTTTTTCTTTACTCTAGGAAAGTAATTGGTTGTTTCTCTTGTCTTTAGGGTAGTAGTCTGTTATTTATCCCATGTTTAGGGAAGGAGTTGCTTCCTTCTCCCGTCATTAAAGCAGTAGTAAGTTATTTATCTTGTTTTTAGGGCAGTGGTAATTTATTTCTCTCATCCTTAGAGCTGTAGTTGGTTATTTCTCTCATCTTTAAGTCAGTAGTCATTTATATCTCCCATCTTTAGGACAGTAGTTGCTTATTTCACCTGTGTTATGGGCTGTGGTTAGTTGTTTTTTATCCATCTTTAGGGCAGTAGTTGGATATTTCTCGCATCTTTTTAGCAGCAGACAGTTATTTCTCTTGTCTTTAGGGCAGTAGTCACTTCTTTCTCCTTTAGGACTGTATTCAGTCGTTTCTTCCATCTTCGGGCCAGTAGTTGGTTGTTTCTCACTTTTTAAGACAGTAGTCATTTATTTCTCCCATCTTTCAAACAGAAGTCGCTAATTTCTCCTGTCTTTAAGGCAGTAGGTGGTTATTTCTCCCATCTTTGAGACTGTATTCAGTTGTTTCTCCCATCTTTAGGCAGTAGTTGCTTATTTCTCCCATCTTTAGGGCTGGAAGTCTGATGGTGGATTCAGTCCAAGTAATTAGTTCACTGTCCTCGTTTCTTGGCCAAGAAATAAAAGAACGATAACAGAAGAGCATGTAGAGGACTAGTTGCTCAAGGACTCTGTGTGTGTGTGTGTGTGTGTGTGTAAGTGAGATGCCCAGGTTTAAATCCTGCTGCCTCATTATATCCTGATGTTATTGCCTCACTGTAATTAAAGAGCTCAGACCTACACACACACACAGTCCTTCTATGGCGCTTTATCCTGTATTCAGGGTCGCAGGGACCTGAAGCCTCTCACAGACTATAGACTTAGGGCACGAGGCGGGGTACATCCTGAACAGTGTGCCAATCCATCACAGGGCACACACACCCTTACGGGGAGAACATGCAAACTCCATGCACACAGAGACGGGAATCGAACCCAGACCCTGGAGGTGCCAGGCGACAGTACTAACCACTACACCACCGTGCACACACACACTCATGTATATATATATATATATATATATACACGACAATACAGTGAAAGAACCACAGTGCCCCCTACTGATCACCTTACTCTCACAAACTCTCTCTCTCTCTCTCTCTCTCTCTCTCCATCCCTCTCTCTTCCTCTCTTTAACTCTGAATTTTCATCTATGGTTTTCTTGTTATTTTTTACTCTCTTTATTTCTCTCTCCGTGTCTCTGTGTAATTTTCGGCGTCAGTGTGAGTTCTTGTGATGCAGGTCGCTTGTTCCCGTCTCGTGCTGTTAATCACAGTGATTAACACATCAAACAGAACACACATATCCTCTATATATAACACACACTTACACGCTCTGAGGCTCATCTTTAGATTTTTTCCCCGTCTCTCCTGTACTGAAACTGACAGCTGAAGGACGGAGAGAAGAACGAACTGCTCCCTCTTTTACACTCGCAGGTTTTATACCTTCTGTCACGAGCCTGGATGCGTCTGATTACGTCTGTGTTTTATTTGAAATCTGTCATGTGTGTACTGATCATTATTCTTGCACTCCATATAGTGCACAGCCCTGTGTGTGTGTGTGTGTGTGTGTGTGTGTGTGTGTATGAAGGACACAGCTTCAGCTATTTCAGTCCAAGAGAAGCAAAGAAAAAGAAAGAGAGAGTAGAGGAAACAGAATAATGAGTGGCATACGGAGGGAAAAAAATGACAGAGTGAGAGAAAAGTCAGAAAGAGAAAAAAGAGAGAGAGAGAGAGATGGAGGTGGAGTTTAAAAGCAGGAATAAAAAAAAGCAAATCAGCCATGGGGAGTGAGAGAGAGAGAGAGATGGAGTGAAGAAAAGAGAAAGGGAGTAAAAAGGGGCAGTATGTACAAAGACAGACGGGAAAAAATGAAAAGGAAGAGAGAGTTAGATGTGTGAGGGAGAGGAAGATGGAGTGATAGAGGTACTGAGATAGAAAAGTGATAAAAGGAGACCAAAAAAGAAAGATGAGAAAGGAGGAGGAATAAGAGAAAGCGTGAAGGAGAAAAGAAAAGAGAGAGAGAGAGAGAGAGAGAGACGGAGGCACAAGCAGTTGTTTCCATTGAAAATATGACAGGAAAACAAAATGCTGCAGTAATACACACTGTGTGTGTGTGTGTGTGTGTGTGTGTGTGTGTGTGTGTGTGTGTGCGCGCGCATCCATTTTCAGTGCCATTACCAGGAGCTTTTGGCCCTGACTCACCGTGATGAACTGCAGTTTTATAAGAGAGGTGTGTGTGTGTGTGTGTGTGTGTGTGTGTGTGTTGGGGGGTGGTGATGGTGGGGGTGAGTGATACGGATCAATATTGTCAGGGACCTCACCTATAACCTTCCCAAAGAAGATGAGTGTTGTGTGTGTGTGTGTGTGTGTGTGTGTGTGTGTGTGTGTGTGTGTGTGTGAGACAGAGAGAGAGAGACAGAGAGAGAGAGAGACAGAGAGAGAGAGAGAGACAGACTGGTCTCTGTGCTAAACCCTCATTAAAAACACCAGAATTGTGTTAATTATTATTATCTGTATGTAAATGAGAGACACGCCCATCCTCGTCCCGCCCCTCGCCACGCCCCCTCCCCCTCTCACACACAGCCCTGGTTAGTCTACATGAATATTTTATTAGAGATATCTGTGCTGATGTCTGTCAAAAAAGGGGGCGGGGCTTAATTCACCTCTAGTCAGCCTATCAGTTGTTTGATCAACATTTAGCGTAGCTTCC
>NC_071119.1:742500-750000 GCF_024256425.1 Clarias gariepinus
CTGTATGATCTCCGTACAGTGGAGTGTGTACTCAGACTGTATGATCTCCGTACAGTGGAGTGTGTACTCAGACTGTATGATCTCCGTACAGTGGAGTGTGTACTCAGACTGTATGATCTCCGTACAGTGGAGTGTGTACTCAGACTGTATGATCTCCGTACAGTGGAGTGTGTACTCAGACTGTATGATCTCCGTACAGTGGAGTGTGTACTCAGAGTGTATGATCTCCGTACAGTGGAGTGTGTACTCAGAGTGTATGATCTCCGTACAGTGGAGTGTGTACTCAGAGTGTATGATCTCCGTACAGTGGAGTGTGTACTCAGAGTGTATGATCTCCGTACAGTGGAGTGTGTACTCAGAGTGTATGATCTCCGTACAGTGGAGTGTGTACTCAGACTGTATGATCTCCGTACAGTGGAGTGTGTACTCAGAGTGTATGATCTCCGTACAGTGGAGTGTGTACTCAGAGTGTATGATCTCCGTACAGTGGAGTGTGTACTCAGAGTGTATGATCTCCGTACAGTGGAGTGTGTACTCACGCTGTATGATCTCCGTACAGTGGAGTGTGTACTCACGCTGTATGATCTCCGTACAGTGGAGTGTGTACTCAGAGTGTATGATCTCCGTACAGTGGAGTGTGTACTCAGAGTGTATGATCTCCGTACAGTGGAGTGTGTACTCAGACTGTATGATCTCCGTACAGTGGAGTGTGTACTCAGACTGTATGATCTCCGTACAGTGGAGTGTGTACTCAGACTGTATGATCTCCGTACAGTGGAGTGTGTACTCAGACTGTATGATCTCCGTACAGTGGAGTGTGTACTCAGACTGTATGATCTCCGTACAGTGGAGTGTGTACTCAGACTGTATGATCTCCGTACAGTGGAGTGTGTACTCAGACTGTATGATCTCCGTACAGTGGAGTGTGTACTCAGACTGTATGATCTCCGTACAGTGGAGTGTGTACTCAGACTGTATGATCTCCGTACAGTGGAGTGTGTACTCAGACTGTATGATCTCCGTACAGTGGAGTGTGTACTCAGACTGTATGATCTCCGTACAGTGGAGTGTGTACTCAGAGTGTATGATCTCCGTACAGTGGAGTGTGTACTCAGACTGTATGATCTCCGTACAGTGGAGTGTGTACTCAGAGTGTATGATCTCCGTACAGTGGAGTGTGTACTCAGAGTGTATGATCTCCGTACAGTGGAGTGTGTACTCAGAGTGTATGATCTCCGTACAGTGGAGTGTGTACTCAGAGTGTATGATCTCCGTACAGTGGAGTGTGTACTCACGCTGTATGATCTCCGTACAGTGGAGTGTGTACTCAGACTGTATGATCTCCGTACAGTGGAGTGTGTACTCAGAGTGTATGATCTCCGTACAGTGGAGTGTGTACTCAGAGTGTATGATCTCCGTACAGTGGAGTGTGTACTCAGACTGTATGATCTCCGTACAGTGGAGTGTGTACTCAGAGTGTATGATCTCCGTACAGTGGAGTGTGTACTCAGAGTGTATGATCTCCGTACAGTGGAGTGTGTACTCAGAGTGTATGATCTCCGTACAGTGGAGTGTGTACTCAGAGTGTATGATCTCCGTACAGTGGAGTGTGTACTCAGAGTGTATGATCTCCGTACAGTGGAGTGTGTACTCAGACTGTATGATCTCCGTACAGTGGAGTGTGTACTCAGAGTGTATGATCTCCGTACAGTGGAGTGTGTACTCAGACTGTATGATCTCCGTACAGTGGAGTGTGTACTCACGCTGTATGATCTCCGTACAGTGGAGTGTGTACTCACGCTGTATGATCTCCGTACAGTGGAGTGTGTACTCAGACTGTATGATCTCCGTACAGTGGAGTGTGTACTCAGACTGTATGATCTCCGTACAGTGGAGTGTGTACTCACGCTGTATGATCTCCGTACAGTGGAGTGTGTACTCAGAGTGTATGATCTCCGTACAGTGGAGTGTGTACTCAGACTGTATGATCTCCGTACAGTGGAGTGTGTACTCAGACTGTATGATCTCCGTACAGTGGAGTGTGTACTCAGACTGTATGATCTCCGTACAGTGGAGTGTGTACTCAGACTGTATGATCTCCGTACAGTGGAGTGTGTACTCAGAGTGTATGATCTCCGTACAGTGGAGTGTGTACTCAGAGTGTATGATCTCCGTACAGTGGAGTGTGTACTCAGAGTGTATGATCTCCGTATAGTGGAGTGTGTACTCAGAGTGTATGATCTCCGTACAGTGGAGTGTGTACTCAGAGTGTATGATCTCCGTACAGTGGAGTGTGTACTCAGAGTGTATGATCTCCGTACAGTGGAGTGTGTACTCAGACTGTATGATCTCCGTACAGTGGAGTGTGTACTCAGAGTGTATGATCTCCGTACAGTGGAGTGTGTACTCAGACTGTATGATCTCCGTACAGTGGAGTGTGTACTCAGACTGTATGATCTCCGTACAGTGGAGTGTGTACTCAGACTGTATGATCTCCGTACAGTGGAGTGTGTACTCAGACTGTATGATCTCCGTACAGTGGAGTGTGTACTCAGACTGTATGATCTCCGTACAGTGGAGTGTGTACTCAGACTGTATGATCTCCGTACAGTGGAGTGTGTACTCAGACTGTATGATCTCCGTACAGTGGAGTGTGTACTCAGACTGTATGATCTCCGTACAGTGGAGTGTGTACTCAGAGTGTATGATCTCCGTACAGTGGAGTGTGTACTCAGACTGTATGATCTCCGTACAGTGGAGTGTGTACTCAGAGTGTATGATCTCCGTACAGTGGAGTGTGTACTCAGAGTGTATGATCTCCGTACAGTGGAGTGTGTACTCAGAGTGTATGATCTCCGTACAGTGGAGTGTGTACTCAGAGTGTATGATCTCCGTACAGTGGAGTGTGTACTCAGAGTGTATGATCTCCGTACAGTGGAGTGTGTACTCAGAGTGTATGATCTCCGTACAGTGGAGTGTGTACTCAGAGTGTATGATCTCCGTACAGTGGAGTGTGTACTCAGAGTGTATGATCTCCGTACAGTGGAGTGTGTACTCAGAGTGTATGATCTCCGTACAGTGGAGTGTGTACTCAGAGTGTATGATCTCCGTACAGTGGAGTGTGTACTCAGAGTGTATGATCTCCGTACAGTGGAGTGTGTACTTAGAGTGTATGATCTCCGTACAGTGGAGTGTGTACTCAGAGTGTATGATCTCCGTACAGTGGAGTGTGTACTCAGAGTGTATGATCTCCGTACAGTGGAGTGTGTACTCAGAGTGTATGATCTCCGTACAGTGGAGTGTGTACTCAGAGTGTATGATCTCCGTACAGTGGAGTGTGTACTCAGAGTGTATGATCTCCGTACAGTGGAGTGTGTACTCACGCTGTATGATCTCCGTACAGTGGAGTGTGTACTCACGCTGTATGATCTCCGTACAGTGGAGTGTGTACTCACGCTGTATGATCTCCGTACAGTGGAGTGTGTACTCAGACTGTATGATCTCCGTACAGTGGAGTGTGTACTCAGACTGTATGATCTCCGTACAGTGGAGTGTGTACTCAGACTGTATGATCTCCGTACAGTGGAGTGTGTACTCAGAGTGTATGATCTCCGTACAGTGGAGTGTGTACTCAGACTGTATGATCTCCGTACAGTGGAGTGTGTACTCAGACTGTATGATCTCCGTACAGTGGAGTGTGTACTCAGACTGTATGATCTCCGTACAGTGGAGTGTGTACTCAGAGTGTATGATCTCCGTACAGTGGAGTGTGTACTCAGAGTGTATGATCTCCGTACAGTGGAGTGTGTACTCAGAGTGTATGATCTCCGTACAGTGGAGTGTGTACTCAGACTGTATGATCTCCGTACAGTGGAGTGTGTACTCAGACTGTATGATCTCCGTACAGTGGAGTGTGTACTCAGACTGTATGATCTCCGTACAGTGGAGTGTGTACTCAGACTGTATGATCTCCGTACAGTGGAGTGTGTACTCAGACTGTATGATCTCCGTACAGTGGAGTGTGTACTCAGAGTGTATGATCTCCGTACAGTGGAGTGTGTACTCAGAGTGTATGATCTCCGTACAGTGGAGTGTGTACTCAGACTGTATGATCTCCGTACAGTGGAGTGTGTACTCAGACTGTATGATCTCCGTACAGTGGAGTGTGTACTCAGAGTGTATGATCTCCGTACAGTGGAGTGTGTACTCAGAGTGTATGATCTCCGTACAGTGGAGTGTGTACTCAGAGTGTATGATCTCCGTACAGTGGAGTGTGTACTCAGACTGTATGATCTCCGTACAGTGGAGTGTGTACTCAGAGTGTATGATCTCCGTACAGTGGAGTGTGTACTCAGACTGTATGATCTCCGTACAGTGGAGTGTGTACTCACGCTGTATGATCTCCGTACAGTGGAGTGTGTACTCAGACTGTATGATCTCCGTACAGTGGAGTGTGTACTCAGAGTGTATGATCTCCGTACAGTGGAGTGTGTACTCACGCTGTATGATCTCCGTACAGTGGAGTGTGTACTCAGACTGTATGATCTCCGTACAGTGGAGTGTGTACTCAGACTGTATGATCTCCGTACAGTGGAGTGTGTACTCAGAGTGTATGATCTCCGTACAGTGGAGTGTGTACTCAGACTGTATGATCTCCGTACAGTGGAGTGTGTACTCAGAGTGTATGATCTCCGTACAGTGGAGTGTGTACTCAGAGTGTATGATCTCCGTACAGTGGAGTGTGTACTCAGAGTGTATGATCTCCGTACAGTGGAGTGTGTACTCAGAGTGTATGATCTCCGTACAGTGGAGTGTGTACTCAGAGTGTATGATCTCCGTACAGTGGAGTGTGTACTCAGAGTGTATGATCTCCGTACAGTGGAGTGTGTACTCAGAGTGTATGATCTCCGTACAGTGGAGTGTGTACTCAGACTGTATGATCTCCGTACAGTGGAGTGTGTACTCAGAGTGTATGATCTCCGTACAGTGGAGTGTGTACTCAGAGTGTATGATCTCCGTACAGTGGAGTGTGTACTCAGAGTGTATGATCTCCGTACAGTGGAGTGTGTACTCAGAGTGTATGATCTCCGTACAGTGGAGTGTGTACTCAGACTGTATGATCTCCGTACAGTGGAGTGTGTACTCAGACTGTATGATCTCCGTACAGTGGAGTGTGTACTCAGAGTGTATGATCTCGGTACAGTGGAGTGTGTACTCACGCTGTATGATCTCGGTACAGTGGAGTGTGTACTCAGAGTGTATGATCTCGGTACAGTGGAGTGTGTACTCACGCTGTATGATCTCGGTACAGTGGAGTGTGTACTCACGCTGAATGATCTCCGTACAGTGGAGTGTGTACTCAGACTGTATGATCTCCGTACAGTGGAGTGTGTACTCACGCTGTATGATCTCGGTACAGTGGAGTGTGTACTCACGCTGAATGATCTCCGTACAGTGGAGTGTGTACTCAGACTGTATGATCTCCGTACAGTGGAGTGTGTACTCACGCTCTATGATCTCGGTACAGTGG
Source organism: Clarias gariepinus (assembly GCF_024256425.1). Classification (NCBI taxonomy): domain Eukaryota; kingdom Metazoa; phylum Chordata; class Actinopteri; order Siluriformes; family Clariidae; genus Clarias; species Clarias gariepinus. The sequence continues at coordinate 748,031 of NC_071119.1, forward strand.
AGTGTGTACTCAGACTGTATGATCTCGGTACAGTGGAGTGTGTACTCAGACTGTATGATCTCCGTACAGTGGAGTGTGTTAGATGTGTGTTTTGTTGCTGCTCCCCCTGCAGGTGAATTGAGGTAATGTCCACTACACCCCCCCCCCTCCCTTCAGTTTCTCATGTGTTCAGTGGAGCTTCACTTTGAGTCTCAAGCGTATGGGACAAATGGCCTCCCGATACAGGATGAGTCCACATTTTATGGGACAGTTGGCAACCCTAACACACACACACACACACACACACACACACACACACCTGCAGATAAAGTGTGTAATAAATAGAGTGTGTACATGTGTTTTGGTTTAAACGAACACGAGTCTGGATGTTGGATTTTAAGTAATAAACATGATTGTGGAGATTAAAGCTGTGTGTGTGTGTGTGTGTGTGTGTGTGTGTGTGTGAGAGAGAGAGAGACAGAAATGAAAGATGAAATGAGATTTTTCTGGAATCTCCAAAGGACTCGATCCTGAGTGTCTCTTTGTAATCATTGTGTGTGTGTGTGTGTGTGTGTGTGTGTTATAGGGAGAGACAAACTCACATTTCCCCCTCATGGTGGTTTCTATTTTTGTTTTTGTAATGTGTGTGTATATGTGTGTGTTTGTGTGTGTTTGTGTGTGTCTCCTTGTAAAGCTGTTAATAATGAAAGGAGATTAATAATGGAGCGGCGAAGTGTTTTGTGCGACGTGACGAGAAACACGACGACATGAAGAGCCACTTCAGACGGAAGCGGCCGCTTTACTGCGCGTGTGTTACGGAGATAACGACCCGACTGATGAGGCTCGTACACGAAAGGCGACTTCCGGAGACGGTGGTTTAAATAATCGACTTATAATGAGCGCATTACAGCTGTTGGCCGCGCTGGCGTTCGCTAATTTTAAAACAAAACACAGAGAATTCAGGCTCGTCTGAACACAAACACTCGGTAGATCTAAAGGTTTCAGATCAGGTCCAAAACAATTACAGAGCGTTATCAGCAGGTAATGTGTGTGTGTGTGTGGGTGTGTGTGTGTGTGGGTGTGTGTGTGTGTGTATGGACATCTCCGCTGTTAAAGGCATTGAGTGAATCACTTTAGTCATTAGTTAGTGAATCACTCAGAATCATTTACAGTGTTAGTGAATTATCCAGAGTCATTTACAGTGTTAGTGAATCACTTTAGTCATTTACAGTGTTACTGAATCATCCAGAGTCATTTACAGTGTTAGTGAATCATCCAGAGTCATTTACAGTATTAGTGAATCACTTAGAGTCATTTACAGTGTTAGTGAATCATCCAGAGTCATTTACAGTGTTAGTGAATCACTCAGGGTCATTTACAGTGTTAGTGAATCACTCAGGGTCATTTACAGTGTAATGAATCACTCAGAGTCATTTACAGTATTAGTGAATCACTTTAGTCATTTACAGTGTTAGTGAATCACTCAGGGTCATTTACAGTGTAATGAATCACTCAGAGTCATTTACAGTGTTAGTGAATCACTCAGAGTCATTTACAGTGTTAGTGAATCATCCAGAGTCATTTACAGTGTTAGTGAATTACTTTAGTCATTTACAGTGTTACTGAATCATCCAGAGTCATTTACAGTGTTATTGAATCATCCAGAGTCATTTACAGTATTAGTGAATCACTCAGAGTCATTTACAGTGTTATTGAATCATCCAGAGTCATTTACAGTATTAGTGAATCACTCAGAGTCATTTACAGTGTTAGTGAATCATCCAGAGTCATTTACAGTGTTAGTGAATCACTCAGGGTCATTTACAGTGTTAGTGAATCACTCAGGGTCATTTACAGTGTAATGAATCACTCAGAGTCATTTACAGTATTAGTGAATCACTTTAGTCATTTACAGTGTTAGTGAATCACTCAGGGTCATTTACAGTGTAATGAATCACTCAGAGTCATTTACAGTGTTAGTGAATCACTCA
>NC_071119.1:1135000-1145000 GCF_024256425.1 Clarias gariepinus
TGTGTGTGTGCTTGTGTTTCTTACTCACTGCTCCAATTTTCCCATGTTCAGCTTTCGAGGAGAAAGTCAGTGTTAACCTATTTTCCCTTCATAAAATCTCCAGGGCTTGACTCTCTCTCTCTCTCTCTCACTCACTCTTTCCTTTCATCCATCTTTCCCCCACTCTTCTCTAAACACTTCTCTTTTGATCATGTCCTCTGTCTTCCCTCCTTTTACTCACAAACCAGGTTTATAATACTTAACCTTATGGCATCTGGGGCGGGGCTTAACATACGCCTAGTTCTGATGTCACAAAATAGATCATTATCATTTAAACCTAACCTCCAGTATGATAACAGGTTGTGGTTGTCATGGTTATTGAATAATAATAATAATAATAATAATAATAATAATAATAAGGACTTACAGCTGGTCTGTTTTTTTTTGGATAAAAGTTGTAATAAAATATACATAATAGTGTAAAAAAAAACTTAAGAGTGTGTTTAGCGTGTAACGCCAATGTTATATATTGATATGTTTATCTTTTATACCATTTGTCTTGAGCTTCGAACTTTAAAAACTAAAGATCTCACAGTCGCACCCTGTTATTGTCTATCGTCAAACGCAAGACAAGGTCAAAGTTCACTCACACAAGGTGAACGTGCCCCTCCACTAGAAACTAATTTTCTATGAAATTCCTCCTGAAAGCAATAGTATTCAGTATATATGATAAACTGCGGTGTATATAACAGCTGGTAGAGTAAATATATACGAGAGAAGCAGATGTGAACTGTTGCTATGGCTACACTTTATTGTAGTGTAATCTAATACTTCAGTCTAATTGAATTTAAAGCTAACGTAATATTTCCACGCTGCCGTAATAAACCTTTCTGACTCGCCGAGCACAAAGCATATGAGGTGGATCCGGGGTTACAGCGCTTTGTTTGAAAAAAATCCCGGCATCGTTAAGCTCCCACACTGACCGACCCCTGACCTCTGACCCCAACTTTTAACCCTAACAATTTCTCGCTCGCTGTGACCCCGGGTGCACCGCTTAAATGTGTAAATGTGTAAGGATTTCCATATTCAGCTTCCCGCACCGAACTCTATGAGCGGTCTATGAAGCGCAGTACACTGGGGTGTAGCACCGTGTATCGTATTTTAGTGTATTGTATTGTTTAAAATGTATTGTCATTATAATGATCATTATTTCCTGTTTCCTTTTTCAGATTGGAATCATCCCATTCCGGTCCATCCCCTTCACCCCCAGAAGTAAAGAAAACGCTCATTCATGAACAGTTCGGAGTCTGGACAGACTGCTAGGGATCCTGAAGTCCCCCTTTCTACCGTTAACACAATTATAGCTCGACCGGAGAGTCACAACCTGGTCGAGCCCTGAGCCCTGTGAGAGACAGCTTCATGCTGTTCACAGATCTGCTAAGAACAGCCCTAGTTTAAAAGCTGCAGAAGTGGCAGAAAGAATCCTAATTAACCCAAGCAACTGCATTAAATTATCCTCGTCAGCTCGATTATTATGAAGACGCAGCCAGAAGGAAGTCCCGTTTTTACCCAGAACTAATATTAGGAAAAGAAATGAGTGGTGTCTGTTTACTTTGTGCGTGTTTGTGTACAAAATGCAGTGTAGTGTTTCGTAGTGTAGTGTAGTAACATACTGTATACTGTGGTGTAGGTTGGTCTATTGTTTAATTTAGTATAGTGTAGTGTAGTGTAGTTCACTGTCATTTATTATAGTGTTCCCAGATCGTAATTACGTGCGGTAAAGTACAGAACATTGTAATGCAGTTTAGTGTAGTTTAGTACAGTATGGTGTAGTTTATTGTAATGTGCAGATCTGTGGTGTCATACTGTATATTGTGATGCAGTTTAACAAAGTGTCCTGCAGTATAGTCTAGTGTTTTATGTATACATTATAGTGTAGTTTAATGTAAATGATATACAGCGTGATTTAGTATAGTGTAATACAGTGTGGTATAGTATAGTGTAATACAGTGTGGTGTAGTATGGTGTAATACAGTGTGGTGTAGTATAGTGTAATACAGTGTGGTATAGTATAGTGTAATACAGTGTGGTGTAGTATAGTGTAATACAGTGTGGTGTAGTATAGTGTAATACAGTGTGGTATGGTATAGTGTAATACAGTGTGGTGTAGTATAGTGTAATACAGTGTGGTGTAGTATAGTGTAATATAGTGTGGTGTAGTATAGTGATATACAGCGTGGTGTAGTATAGTGATATACAGTGTGGTGTAGTATAGTGATATACAGCGTGGTGTAGTATAGTGTAATACAGTGTGGTATAGTATAGTTTAATATAGTGTGGTGTAGTATAGTGTTATACAGCGTGATGTAGTATAGTGTAATACAGTGTGGTGTAGTATAGTGTAATACAGCGTGGTGTAGTATAGTGTAATACAGCGTGGTGTAGTATAATGTAATATAGTGTGGTATAGTGTAGTGATATACAGTGTGTTGTAGTATAGTTTAATACAGCGTGGTTTAGTATAGTGTAATACAGTGTGGTGTAGTATAATTTAATGTAGCGTGGTATAGTATAGTACAAAACAGTGCGGTGTAGTATAGTGTAATATAGTGTGGTGGAGTATAGTGTAAAATAGTGTGGTGTAGTATAGTGTAATATAGTGTGGTGAAGTATAGTGTAAAATAGTGTGGTGTAGTATAGTGTAATATAGTGCAATAATGTAGTATAGTGTAATACAGTGTGGTGTAGTATAGTGTAATATAGTCCAATAATGTAATACAGTGTGGTGTAGTATAATTTAATGTAGCGTGGTATAGTATAGTACAAAACAGTGCGGTGTAGTATAGTGTAATATAGTGTGGTGAAGTATAGTGTAAAATAGTGTGGTGTAGTATAGTGTAATATAGTGTGGTGAAGTATAGTGTAAAATAGTGTGGTGTAGTATAGTGTAATATAGTGCAATAATGTAGTATAGTGTAATACAGTGTGGTGTAGTATAGTGTAATATAGTCCAATAATGTAATACAGTGTGGTGTAGTATAGTGTAATATAGTCCAATAATGTAGTATAGTGTAATCCAGTGTGGTGTAGTATAGTGTAATATAGTGTGGTGGTGTTGTTAGTCTTTCGGCTATGCCTGTTTAGGGGGTCGCCACAATATAGTGTAGTGTAGTATAGTGTAATGTAGTGTAATGCAGTAAAGTGCAATATACTGTAGTATAGTGTAAATATAGTGGAGTATATTGTAAATATATTGTCACATAGTATAGTGCAATATAGTATAGCACAGTGTAATATACTGTAGCCTGGTATAGAGTAATATAGTATACTGTAATATAATTTGATGCAGTACAATCTAATAAAGTGTGGAGCCCAATCTATCTAAAAACCTCTGTAGTCCAACTGGGGACCATAGAGGCCAATAGTGACCATTTGTATGAATGTAGTGTGGTTTAGTATATAGTGCAGCCTGATATAGTGTAATATAGTGTAGTGTAGTATAGTGTAATATAGTGTAGTGTAGTATAGTGTAATATAGTGCAGCCTGATATAGTGTAATATAGTGTAGTGTAGTATAGTGTAATATAGTGTAGTGTAGTATAGTGTAATACAGTGTAGTGTAGTGTAGTATAGTGTAATATAGTGTGGTGTAATATGATGCTGTATAGTGTATTGTAGTTTAGTATAAAATAGTAAAGTATAATATGGTAGTATAATGTAGGGTAGTGTAGTGTTATACAGTGTAATGTAATATAATGTGGTGTATTATAGTGTGATACATGAATATTTTAATATATGTAGTATAGTTTAGTTTAGTAAAGAATTGTATGGTAGAGTATGTTGTAAAGTATAGTATAGTGTAGTGTAATGTAGTAAAGTGCACAACAGTACAATGAATAGTACAGTATATAGAGCCATAATGTTGTGCAATGTACTACAGTTCTGTTTAGTGTAATGTTTTAAAATTACAATATTGATTAAAGTTTGCAGCCCTGCATTAACACGGATCAGTTTGTCCCATGAGGAGATTGCCACCCGTCTCATCAGCTCCAGTATTTAAACAGGTATAAAGAAGAGGAGAACATGGGCTACTGCTGGAGAGGGCTCTCACATAATACTGATCACATGATGAGTGTAGACAGAAAAGTCTTGTCTAAGTGTCGTGTAGTGTTAAAAATAACTATAAGCTGTGGTCTGATTGTCCCATGCCCTTCCCATGTTTTTTTTTAGGTCCCTCACCTGCTACCTCAGTGTCTCTCTCCTGGCCAAGCCAAACTCAGACTACCGTACTTAATAGGAAGTTACTGAAATTCAGTCTCATGTCATACCTGCGTATATTGAGTATTCATCTCAGCCGAGACTGCGACTGTTCCACAAAACCCCCGAACAGTAAACAAACTGAAACACTGCAAAAACACGGCTGTCTAAATACTGCAATCGCTAATGAGACAGCAGCTGCTGGAGGAAACGAGAAGACGGGTCGAGAAGACAGGAATCAGCAGATCCATCAACACATCAACATCAACATCATCCATCAACACAGCAGCTGCTTTAAAGTAAATGATTACAGCAAAGCAACGAGGGGGGCTTTCCCCACAGGACATACTGAGCTGAGTGAAGACAGGAAGGAAAGAAGGAATGAAGTGAGACCAAGCACATCATTCGTTCAGGTGTACATGCACCATGTTAACATGAAGTCGCTGCACTCAGGTGTGTAACTATGGAGATGTGCGGTGGTATCTCACCTGTTTGCTGTACTTGGTGTTGTGGCAGCTGTAGTCGGAGCAGTGGTCGGAGCCGAGTGACATGGCGTCGGCGTTCCCGTTCCCATTCCCTGTGAAGGTGTTTGTGGGAGGAAGGTCCTGCACGGCCTGGTGCTTCTTCCCCTCCACCGGCGGCGAGTTGGGCTGCAGGTGGACAGCAGGTAACGGGGAGCTGGACTTGTAATGACGTGCCAGGTCAGGACTGGAGCGGTGACGCCTCGCCCCGATGCGCTGACTCACTTCCTGTTCCTCCTCTACTTCCTCTTCCTCCTCTTCTTCCTCGTCGGTGCGTCTGCAGCTGTTCACTGTGACGATCCCGGCGTACAGCGAGCGCTCAGATTTTGACCGAATGTCACGTTTCTCTGCATCGCGCCGTTTTTTTTTCTCGGGAGGTGGCTGTGAGGGTGGGCGGGGCGTGAAGAAGTCCTCCTCGGGTTCTTTCTTTCCGGCCTCATAGCCGTTTTTCCCAAGCGCACCGCACTGACGCGCCGTCAGAACCAGGAGGATGATGAGAACCACAGCGGCCGCGCCGGACAGCACACCGATCGCCACGCTGAGACGCTGCTTACCCAGAATCCTCTCATTATCAGGGTCACCTGCAATGTCCAGGGACAGGGGGACACCCAAACTGCGAGCCACCTGAAGGGACAGACAGGGTGAGAGGTGATAATAAGAGACAGACAGACAGGGTGAGAGAGAGAGAGAGAGAGAGAGAGAGAAGTGAATTTTTGATATCGTTATTTGTTATTTATTTTGTATATCAATTTATTTATTTCTATTTTTTGCAGTGCCAACTTTTTCATTACGTGCTTTGAAAAGAAAACACTCGCTTTATTTATTAGAATACTGGAAAGTTGTTTGTGTGTGTGTGTGTGAGAAAGAGAGGGAGAACAGTATGTGCACTCTAATATAATTACATTCTCGTTTTACGGCTCTGTTAGAAACACACTCTACTGTAATGTTTAGACTTTTCAATTACCAAGTCAAGACGATGATACTCAGTCATACACTCTGTGTGTGTGTGTGTGTGTGTGTGTGTGTGTGTGTGTGTGTGCATGCATACATGTGAGTACGGGTCAACAGTAATTTGAGTCATGAATATTTATCAACATGAGACATTTTGCAGTTTTATAGTTTTACACGCCGTTACGTCGGCCTGCAGTAATGAAGTGCCACGTCGTTCAATGGCTTCCTGTCACAGACTACAATGCACCCCTGTATTCTGTCCTACACACACAGAGACACACACACACACACACTCCGGTGAATGTGTCCGTACTTGATTCAGATTCAACACGGGTTCATCATCAACTCCTACTGTCTGTTATTCGGCGCGAGCGGACGGCGTTATCCCGCGCGTGAAGCGCTCGTTGTTCCACATCTTTACACTATTGTTCCTCCCGCCTCTATTTCACTCGCACAGCGTTCCGTGTGCACCATCAGCCAGGACCAGGTTTAGATTTCACTATAAATGGTCCTGACCCTGTGTTTGCTGTGTCTTTGACCTCTGTGCGACCTTTTCTCACATGCACCAACCTTCATTCTCAGCTCAAGTAAGTCACACAAACATTCCCCCTTCTAATACACCCCCAAAAATCTCCCCCTCCCCTAAACTCACACAAGCACACACTCTCTCCCGCGCTCTCGCTCAGACACACACACACACACACCTCTTCTCTCAGCAAGTGTCTAGACAAGGCCCTGAGACGAGTACAGACATCACACTGACTGTTTGGAATGAACATGCGGATGGATGCTACACTGATACTCCAACAATAACAGTGTAGGAACCGTCTGTGCTAGCAACCCCACCAAAACAAAACAAACAAACACACAGAAAATAAAACATGCTTATCTACCGCAACTTTGTGTCCTGGATTATAATCACCTTCAGGTAAACAAGGACACTTTTTGTCCTGCTTGTACGCGTGTACATTACACAGATCAAACGAAACATTTAGCACATTGCCGTCTAAAGTCCTATTCTAGCGGGATTATTTTCCTTGAGGAGCCGTGTAATGTAATTATCCCCTCTGGGATTTTATCTGAATCCATCATACTTGTAATCTGTACGCACTGTACATGCACGCATTTAGAAGGATTACACCACATTTTATCTTTCTTTTTAACAGTCCAGCTGATGTGTTGAGGTTTTTCTTCAGTATCAAGGGATTCCAGGAAGCGCTCACACTTTGCTTTCATGTCCTGTCTAAATCTAAACAACAGTATAAAGTCAAAAGACAAAACAAGAACAATGCTATAGACATTCCCCAAATTGCGCCTTGCGACCACCTGGTGGGCTGTGATGGTACTGCATAAGGGACCACAAGAGGCCGTCTACAATAAATAAATGAAACTAGGGACCTACTCCGCCTACATCGTGTATCTCACCTCGATCAGGGCTGTGAGAAAAAGTTTGGTTTTCAACGTTGCTAAGTTAAAGAATGTCAGGTTTAAAGGGTGTTTTAGAGAAGCGACACTTTTCACTTTTTGCAGTACTTTTTATACTTTATAACATCTTTGGTAAAGCCTGAACAATGTCGTGTTGTGTGTGTGGCGTTACGTTTTTACCTGAGCGTCCACCAGGGTGGCGTTAGTGAGACTCTCATTGACGAAGACATGAACAAGCGCCGTGGCGCACAGTGATGGAACTCCGCTGTCGTTAACTCGTACCACCAGACGGTGAAGTCCTCGGTGTCGCCTCTCCAGTGGTTCCGTCAGCGTGATGACCCCGCTGCTTGCGCCGATCTCGAACAGATGAAACGGGTTTCCACCAATCAGAGCATAGCGCAGGTCTGAGTTGGACCCGGCGTCACTGTCCGAGGCCGTTACGGTTCTCACGACAGTCCGGGCGCCGCTTGATGGAGTTAGGAGTGTGTACGAGTCGTTCAAGGGAGTGATGATGGATGGAGCGTTGTCATTTTCGTCTGTTACGTACAGAGAAACTGTGGCAGTTGCGGATCGAGGCGGGTCGCCTCCGTCTATGGCCCGGACACGAAATTTATATGTGCTGCGACGCTCGCGGTCAAATGACAGTGCAGAAAATATGGTTCCGGTGTTGTTCTCTATGGAAAAGGTCTTGGTTACGGTTTCCTGCTTTCTACTTCCTGTTTCGTTTTCCTCTTCCTCATCATTGTCCTCCTCCACAAACAAACTCAACTCCGCATTCTCTCCGTCGTCTGCGTCCGTAACAGTCAACATACCGACAGGGCTGTTGGAAAGCAAGTTCTCTTTCACGTAAAATGTGAAAACTTCCTGGACGAACTTTGGAGCGTTGTCATTTCTATCTGTTATCTGGACAACTACGGTTGTGGAACCCTGTAAAGATGGAGTGCCCTTGTCCCGCGCGATTACACGGAACTCATATCTGTCACGTTGTTCTCGATCTAACTCTCCCGTGGCACGTATATCTCCATTATCTGTGTCTATGTAAAATGCACCATTCACAGATGGATCCAGGGAATATGCGATTTCTGCATTTTTGCCGCTATCGGCATCAGACGCTACCACGGTGACCACCCGCTCCCCTGGTGTGTTGTTTTCAGCGAAATGAACTTCCATCAGATTTTGAGGGAACGTCGGAGCGTGATCGTTTATATCCACCACTCGCACCATTAATGTGCTGTTAACAGACAAACTTGGGCTTCCTGAATCCACTGCAACAATCGTGACCGTGTAATCCCTTGTGGTTTCATAGTCCAAAAGCGCTGATGTGTGCAGGAAAAACTTTTTTTTGTTTCGTTCAAAGGCATCATCAACAGCTGGAGGAGGAGCTAGTGCATTTTCTCCTGCGGGTTTTAGCGTAAATGGGACATCTCCCACCACTGTGCATGTCACAGCGCCGTTTTCTCCTTGATCACGATCAGAAACTTGGACCAAAGCTACAGGAGTGTCCACTAGAACGTTCTCAGGGACCATAGCAGCTCCGTCTCGCACAAGAATGCGCCCGATTTTGCGGATATCTATAACAGGAACGTTGTCGTTTTCATCTCGGACATTGAGTATGACTGTGGCGCGGTCCGTTCGAGGCGGTTGTCCTCGATCTTTTGCAGTTACTACAAAGCGGAGTTGGGAAACTTCCTCTCGGTCAATACGGTGTAAAACACTGAGCCAGCCTGAGGCCTCGTCGAGGCGCAATAACCGGCGTACAGATTCTGTTGCGGCACCAAAAACATATTCCACCTGCCCGTTTACTCCAACATCACGATCTGACGCTCGCACCTGGAGCACAGGTGTTCCTGGAGGTGTGTTTTCAGCCATTTCAGCTTCATAAACAGGTCTTTCAAAGCGAGGATTGTTGTCGTTGACATCAGTGATGGAAATACGAAGCAGCGCTTGGGAGGAACGTGGCGGATTTCCGCCGTCTCGTACTCGGAGAATGAGCTCATAGGAATCGCGTGCCTCTCGGTCTAACGGGCCTTTTACAATCAACTGTGGCTGTTTCTGTCCGTCAGGTGTATCGGCAACTTGCAATTCAAATACACTGTTGCTCCGCCCATTTGGGGTTGACCCGGTCTCCTGGACACGCCTCCTCTCACCACCGCCATTCCTTTCGGTTCCCGTGGCCATGCTGGGATTAGGTCGGCGTGACCCGGAAACGGCATCCTGGTGCACAAGCTCATAGCGGTCGATTCCGTTGCGTCCGAAGTCACGATCCGTAGCCGTGGGGAGAAGGTACAGCGTTCCGATCGGCCTGTTTTCCTCGACCGACAGAGTAAGCATCGGAGACGGGAACGACGGGGTGTTATCGTTAATGTCGGTCACGACGACGCGGCCTTCGAAAAGATCCACCCAGCTTTGGAGCGGCCCGATCACGGAAACTTCAAAGTCTAGGAAGCACTCGTTCTCGTCGAAGATCATGGCGCACTGGGGTAACTTCTCGCGGTCTATGCGCCGGGTGCTGGTGGTCAGCTCGCCCGTCACATTGTCTATCTTGAAGTACTCCGCTCCAGATTCCAGGGCGAAAGTCACGTCGCCAGTGCCGATCCCGGATGGCACGAGCCCCAGGTCACTTGCCACGTTTCCGATACGCACATCTGTCGGACCTTCCTCGGCCACCCGGTAGCGCAGCGCTGAATCGACCTGAGTCAGCAGCTGCAGCATGAGCACGAGGTAGCAGCAGAGCGGCGTGCTCACTGCGCCAACGCTCGTACTCCCCATGGCTCTCTCTCTCTCTGTCTCTCCTTCTCTCTTTATCTCTCTGCAGCTTCCTCCTGCTCCAATTCCTGGAATATTTCCTGAGTCTATGAATGCTTCTC
>NC_071119.1:1147500-1150000 GCF_024256425.1 Clarias gariepinus
GGTGTAGTGGTACTGGTACTGGTATAAAGGAGGTGTAGTTATACTGGTTCTGATATGAAGGAGGTGTAGTGGTACTGGTACTGATATAAAGGAGGTGCAGTTATACTGGTACTGATATAAAGGAGGTGCAGTTATACTGGTACTGATATAAAGGAGGTGCAGTTATACTGGTACTGATATAAAGGAGGTGTAGTGGTACTGGTACTGGTATAAAGGAGGTGTAGTTATACTGGTTCTGATATGAAGGAGGTGTAGTGGTACTGGTACTGATATAAAGGAGGTGCAGTTATACTGGTACTGATATAAAGGAGGTGCAGTTATACTGGTACTGATATAAAGGAGGTGCAGTTATACTGGTACTGATATAAAGGAGGTGTAGTGGTACTGGTACTGGTATAAAGGAGGTGCAGTTATACTCGTACTGATATAAAGGAGGTGTAGTTATACTGGTACTGATATAAAGGAGGTGCAGTTATACTGGTACTGATATAAAGGAGGTGCAGTTATACTGGTACTGATATAAAGGAGGTGCAGTTATACTGGTACTGATATAAAGGAGGTGCAGTTATACTGGTACTGATATAAAGGAGGTGTAGTTATACTGGTACTGGTATAAAGGAGGTGTAGTTATACTGGTACTGGTATAAAGGAGGTGTAGTTATACTGGTACTGATATAAAGGAGGTGTAGTGGTACTGGTACTGGTATAAAGGAGGTGTAGTTATACTGGTACTGATATAAAGGAGGTGTAGTGGTACTGGTACTGATATAAAGGAGGTGCAGTTATACTGGTACTGATATAAAGGAGGTGTAGTTATACTGGTACTGATATAAAGGAGGTGCAGTTATACTGGTACTGATATAAAGGAGGTGCAGTTATACTGGTACTGATATAAAGGAGGTGTAGTTATACTGGTACTGATGTAAAGGAGGTGTAGTGGTACTGGTACTGATATAAAGGAGGTGTAGTGGTACTGGTACTGATATAAAGGAGGTGTAGTGGTACTGGTACTGATATAAAGGAGGTGCAGTTATACTGGTACTGATATAAAGGAGGTGCAGTTATACTGGTACTGATATAAAGGAGGTGCAGTTATACTGGTCCTGATATAAAGGAGGTGCAGTTATACTGGTACTGATATAAAGGAGGTGCAGTTATACTGGTACTGATATAAAGGAGGTGCAGTTATACTGGTACTGATATAAAGGAGGTGCAGTTATACTCGTACTGATATAAAGGAGGTGTAGTTATACTGGTACTGATATAAAGGAGGTGCAGTTATACTGGTACTGATATAAAGGAGGTGCAGTTATACTGGTACTGATATAAAGGAGGTGCAGTTATACTGGTACTGATATAAAGGAGGTGCAGTTATACTGGTACTGATATAAAGGAGGTGTAGTTATACTGGTACTGATATAAAGGAGGTGTAGTGGTACTGGTACTGGTATAAAGTTGGTGTAGTTATACTGGTACTGATATAAAGGAGGTGTAGTGGTACTGGTACTGATATAAAGGAGGTGCAGTTATACTGGTACTGATATAAAGGAGGTGCAGTTATACTGGTACTGATATAAAGGAGGTGCAGTTATACTGGTCCTGATATAAAGGAGGTGCAGTTATACTGGTACTGATATAAAGGAGGTGCAGTTATACTGGTACTGATATAAAGGAGGTGCAGTTGTACTGGTACTGATATAAAGGAGGTGTAGTGGTACTGGTACTGGTATAAAGGAGGTGTAGTTATACTGGTTCTGATATAAAGAAGGTGTAGTGGTACTGGTACTGATATAAAGGAGGTGTAGTTATACTGGTACTGATATAAAGGAGGTGCAGTTATACTGGTACTGATATAAAGGAGGTGCAGTTATACTGGTACTGATATAAAGGAGGTGCAGTGGTACTGGTACTGGTATAAAGGAGGTGTAGTTATACTGGTACTGATATAAAGGAGGTGTAGTGGTACTGGTACTGATATAAAGTAGGTGTAGTGGTACTGGTACTGGTATAAAGGAGGTGTAGTTATACTGGTAGTGATATAAAGGAGGTGTAGTTATACTGGTACTGATATAAAGGAGGTGTAGTTATACTGGTACTGATATAAAGGAGGTGCATTTATACTGGTACTGATATAAAGGAGGTGTAGTTATACTGGTACTGATATAAAGGAGGTGTAGTGGTACTGGTACTGGTATAAAGGAGGTGTAGTTATACTGGTTCTGATATGAAGGAGGTGTAGTTATACTGGTACTGGTATAAAGGAGGTGTAGTTATACTGGTACTGGTATAAAGGAGGTGTAGTTATACTGGTACTGATATAAAGGAGGTGCAGTTATACTGGTACTGAGGTTCATTATTATTATTATTATTATTATTATTATTATTATACTGCAGTCTTGGGAAGAGATAGCCATAGTATTTGAATGCGGCACGGCACAGCCCCAACACACACACACACACACACACACACATATTTATATCTCTCTCCGGTCCCTGTACA
>NC_071119.1:1152500-1167500 GCF_024256425.1 Clarias gariepinus
TAGATATACATCATACACTAATATATATATATATACATATACATCATACACTAATATATATATACATATACATCATACACTAATATACATATACATCATACACTAATATATATATATATATATATATATATATATATATATATACACATCATACACTAATATAAATAAATATTATTATTTTTAAATGCACACCGATGAGAAATCCCAGACTGTATTATTATAATTTGTTTGTTTTAACTGTCACGCACATTTTTTGTGCACAAATCTTTTCTCTGCCTGTTTATTCCTCTTAGCTCATCACCAGCCAATGAAATCAGAGCTCATTAACATACCAAGACCACGCCCACAGCCTTCCTATCCAGCCCTGATTAACAAGGGATTCCGTAAATACAATGCTATATTGTAATGTATAGATGTTTTAAATGCATTAAACTTTACCTCCTTTTTTTAACTGATTTACTTTTAATCTTATTGCGCTGACAATTAACTCGATATCATGATGCCAAGATAAAAGAAAAAAACCACACACACACACACACACACACACACACGATAGCGCAAGCTGTAATTTAATAACGGTTCAGGATTTCCCGGATCGTTATTTGGCGTCAGTAATCCCCACAGATTGTGCACTTCTCACTCCATCCTGATGAATTTCTGCAGCGTTAATGAGACGGAACCGGCCGACCTGCGGCTCTGCGCGCTCACGCTAAACTCACGGCTAATGCTAAACTAAGCGTAGAAAGCTGAGTGCTGTACGGTGGAAGGTGGGGATTTGATTCTGAGCTGGCTGGGTACTTTAAAGTCCATTACACTCCATCTGTGAGCTGGTATTGTCACATTGTGTGTGTGTGTGTGTGTGTGTGTGTGTGTGTGTGTGTGTGTGTGTGTGAAATAGAGTGAAGAGAGTGAATAGTGACTGTTAAAATGGTAAAATAATGACCCTGCTGTGCAGGAAGCACTGAAGCAGCAGTTAAACCGGCCGACGTGCATGTTTGTGCATTTGTGTGTGTGTTTGTGTGTGTGGGGCTGAATGCAGTTCTGACGGTGTTAGCAATTACGGTTAACTTCGCCTGCTCTTTCCTGGGATAACAGCGCGAGTGTGTGAATTTGTAACGTGAGGATTTAATTGGTTTTGGACGTTGTTTAGCTCAGCGCTAATGGGAAGCACACTCAGTGTTGTGCGTCCAATTAAAACTAATACGAGTCCTGATTGGCTGGTCACCTCCTTCACCCTGAAACCCCACCAGCACCAGCTTCACCCCTTCATCTGCCCACGGAGATGGAGCCAAACTCGGTGTGGTAACCATCTGAGTCGTCTCAGCCTCACGTCCACTTCATTCCAGCCACATCTGCATCTCATTATGTACAGTGTTCTGTAAGTGTGTGTGTGTGTGTGTGTGTGCGGTCTCCTAACACGCTCAGTGCTGGCAGTGTCTAAGCGAGGTGTTTCCGTCCTCCTCCCAGTGCATTGACTCCGTATCGACTCGTGAATTAAACTCGGTGTGTGTTTTAAGCCGAGGTTTTTCTCTCCGTGTGTCCCGACGATCCGTAAGAAAATGCACTGAGCGTGTGACACTGAATATTTTTGTTATGAGTGCTGTAATTATAGAACGAGTTCTTCTGCACCGACCTCGGAGCTCACACACACACACAGCGCCATGCTGACTTTCACCGTTCCTACACGCACGTGCAAAATTTGTTCAGTTTTATTTTGTCGCTGCATTTAATGAGGATGTTTTTAGCTCGACGCACCTCCAGCTCCGTTTATTCCATTTAATTATGTGCAGTGAGAAAGTACAGCAGAACTGAAGAGAGAGAGAGAAATAAAGAAAGACAGACAGGGAGACAAAGAGAAGGAGATACATACACACGGAGACAGACAGACAGACAGACAGACAGACGGACAGACAGACAGCACACAATAGTGTGATTTATTTGTCAGTGTAGTGCTGCAAGCAGGAGGCATCATACTGTCAGACTGCTCACACACACACACACACACACACACACACACACACACTCCTTCCACTTCACTGGTATTGCAATAAAGACAACAGTCGTGTACATGTATGAGAGTGTATACCGTGTGTGTGTGTGTGTGTGTGTGTGTGTGTGTGTGTGTGTGTATACCGGCTCTGAAACAAACCCTATTCAGTCAAAGACAGAACAACAACAATTGAGAGACAGACACCATGCTGGGCCACACACACGCACACACACCTATAAACACACACACACACACACACACACACACACATCACTTTCCTCACTCCCATCCCCATCTGTGCAGTATCCTGTATTCTGATTGGTTGATTGAGGCTGGATTAACGTTTCTATCGGTCGGCTCACAGCACGACAGGAAGCCTGATGCTGTCGGATTTCATTGGCTGAGATCAGTCACATGATAACGTGTGCGGCTAGCAGGAAGGTCACATGACATGTCTATGTACAAATTGAACATGAAGGGACAATAAACAGTTGATGAGCGAGACAGCACAGTGTAAACAGTCTGAAACAGTCAGACTTTCCCAATGGGGTGTCCAGGCTGGGACCAGCACTCACTTCGGGGTGGCATTGACGCCGAGACCTAGGCTCAGATGTTTTTATCTGTATGAGGACGTGTTTTAAGCTCATTAGCCATTAATTTGGGTCACGCATTATCATTTGTATATCTTTTTTTTTAACCTAAAACTTTATCAGATTGAACAAATTAAATATTTCTTTCTGTGTAAATTATCCTTATAGCTAGTACCAGTTAACCATATGGCGAGTTCTGAATACAGAATAACTTTCAATGATTGTAGCGGCTACTCTGAATTTAACAAACACATTACATTTTTCATGTCCACTACGATGATCATAACTAAGTGTAGCTCAGTGAACCTGCAGAAGCTTCGAATGATTTCCAGCTGAACTGCTGAATGCATTTCTGCATGGAACGAGGGTTGTGCAATTCAGGGGCAGGGTCTGGACCATTAGAGGCAATGCCTCACCAGCCGGGGCTTATTTCGTGGCCCCCACTCCTTCGCGCACCTGCAGATAGGGGAGGCTGCCTATCTAGTGAGCGAGGACCGATATTGATTTGGGCGCATGCCCATCACAGGCGCACGTCGTGACACGACCGAGACCTAATGTATGTAGTGTATTTATAAGTGCCTCAATCCTTGGAAGACTTCAGGGTGTGTGATGATGGGGGAGGCTTCAGACGTCAAACTGCCCCACACTTTTATGAGTGTTTCATGTCAGATTCATTAAACTTTTGACTGCACACACCTGTGACAAGTCCCTCATTTCAAACTGATTAGAGGCACCTGTTCATGAAGAGCAGTGCATACATGAGATTTAATCATTTACATAATCAACACCCTTAAAAACTCCGTATAAGGCTCCTGGTCCACTCTGTTTGTGGGAAATTTTCATTTCCAATAAATGCCACATGGGAATAAAAAGAATAACATTCTGGAGCTTCCCACCTGCTGTAGGGAAAGACTAAAAACTTAAACAGAGCAAGTAGAGTCAGGAGAATTGTAGGAGAAAACCTAAAACAATGCTAAAGTGTGTGAGAAAGGTGTGATCAGAGCAGCTGTACCGTGACAGTAATAAAAGATGTGAAGGTAACTGTTAATTGTTAGGAGAAGAAATTAACACAATCTCGTTGATTATGAGTTGTTTACCATCCTAACAATTAATTAAGTCAGGTTTGTCCCTCATGTATTGCATTTGGGTCACAGAGGTAACTCCTCTAAAAGTTAAACAGTCAGCATCATTCTTTAAACTAATACTGTCAACTGAAAACACATTAAGTGTTATTCTGAAGGTCTTTTGAGAATCCCCAAAGTTTCCTTTAATAATGTGGACTTTAAAATATGAAGTTGTGACTCCAAACTTAAACACAAACTCGCCTGAGAATCGGGTCTAAGGTCACTTTATTGCTTAGCAGACCAATTATTTTTTGCTCCCAAAAGGTTAGAAGAGTCTCTCTAACTTCTCAAAACATTATTTGAACCACTATAAATGTTTTTAAACTGAAAACTATTCAAACATTATGAGTGAAATAACTTTTAGGGACCATGATGATTACCTCCTCACTGAACCAACAAACAGGAGCACAAAAACTGCGGCCAGCCATCCATAAGAAACATAAAGAGTTGACTAAATATATTTTTTACATATTTATAGGGAAACTTTAAGATATTATGTTTTTCTTTCACCTTAAGCTAAATGCAGAATGCAGAATAAAAAAGGAAGGAAGGAAACCCAGTAAAACAGCAGCACAGAAATAGCTCCACATTGGACCAAAAAGTACAGACCATAAAAGTGGTGTTGGGCATGGTAGTGTGGCCAGACTTTAGTCTAGGGTGGATCAACTGCCTTTGTCATTGTACATTACATATATATTATATTGCCAGAAGTATTTGCTCGAATGCGTTCGCTTGCATATGAACTTAAGCAACATCCGATTTTTTTATCCATTGGATTTAATATGAAGCTTCAACTCTTCTATGAAGGCTTTCCACAAAGAATGTGTTTATGGGAGTTTTTGACCATTCTACCAGAAGCACATTTATTAGGTCAGATACTAATGTTGGACGAGGAGGCTTGGCTTGCAGTCTCGACTCTAACTCATCCCAAAGATGTTCTATTGGGTTAAGGGCAGGCCAGTCAAGTTCTTCCACACCAAACTTGCTTATCCTTGTCTTTATGGACCTTGCTTTGAGCTCTTACGTGCAGTCTTGTTGGCCAAACTTCTTCTGATAAAGAAGTTGGTGCTGATGAAAATGAGATACAGACAGACAGGATATGAAGAAATCCATCCTAAAATCTTACCACTTGATCACTCAATATGTCTGGTTGTTTACACAACCAGGTGCACCAAAGAATGATGGACACAATGTACAATGTACTCAGACAAGTACAGTTCTCCTGGCAACCACCAAACCCAGACTCATCCATCAGATTTCCAGACAGAGAAGCATGTTTCGTCACTCCAGAGAACACATCCCTGCTGCTCTAGAGTCCAGTAGCGGCAAGCTTTACACCACTGCATCCAAAACTCTGCATTGCATTGGGTGATGTCAGGCTTGGATGCAGCTGCTCGGCTGTGGAAACTCATTTCATTAATCTCTCTACACACTGTTCATAAGTTAATCTAAAGGCCACATAAAGTTTGGAGGTCTTTAGCTATTGACTCTAATTTTCCCTGTCTAATTTTTTCTGTCGTTCCCAATCGCTTACACTTTGTTATAATACCACTAACAGTTGATTGGAATATTTAGTAGCAAGGAAATTTCACCACTGGACTTATTGCACAGGTGGCATCTTATCATGATTCCACAGTGGAATTCACTGAGCTCCTGAGAGTGACACGTTCTTTCAAAAATGTTTGAAGAAGTGGTCTGCATGCCTCTGTGCTTGATTTTACTTGTAACCATTGAAGTAGAACCATGGAAAACCTGATGTTGGTTGGTGAGTGAAAACTTTTTGTAATGAAATGTGTATACCATGACCGACAGGGTGGCGTCCCACCAGCACCCAGTATTCTTTGTGCAACTGGACGATGAGACCAGGGTAAAGAATGGGCCTATTAGGGACCCAAGAGTGCTCCTCAGGTCCAAAACAGGCTACAAAATATTAATTGCCTCTGAATGGCAGAAAATAGTAATGCATTATAAGAATACTTCTTGATCCAGGATAAGGGGCATGTTAATTGCAGAAGAACAATATATAAGGAAACATTTGGTATTATGTATGTATTATGTACGATGATCCCTAAATCATTTGTTGCGCCGTAGAGAATAATGGTGTTTACGCTTTTAAACATGTATAATTTAAGGTGGATGGAGCTTAAACACACTGTAGAGAGGAAATATATCTGGGTATCTTATTCGCGGGTTTATTTACGCAGCTATTGAATTCAGAGATGCGAATATTAAACTAACTTTACCGCGGACACAAACCGGGTCAGTAGCGTACTGTATGTACTGAGCGTAATAACGTCAGTGGATACATTTGTTACATGGACCACAAAAACGCAGGTGATTCAGCATCATCAGCCTAATCAACCAAAAAAACTGCCGAAAGGGAAACATGATGAAGCCTACTGTATGTTGCGCTTGGATTGATGGTGGGGATGGTGAGGGCAGAGGAGAGACACGTGTGTGTTTTGTGTCTTAAACCGCTGGCAGCAGACAGCATGAGACCCAACAAAGTAGGAAGACACTTAGAGACAACACACCCCAGTCACGTTAATAAGTCACTCGACTTCTTTGACAGAAAGCTCTAGATAAGTGATGAAGTAAGCCTGTTATAACAATTGCACGTGTATTTTATATAGTTTTGAACTTGCCATTATTTGATCTTATTGGTTCAATAAATAGTACACTTGGCCGTTTTCGTTATCATTTTGTTGACAAGTGTAAGGTGTAAGTTAACTTGCAAATACCAGTTTGATATGTTGATCCTGTTTCTGTCAGAAAATGTTGATGTGTGTTAGCGAGGAAGCTAAGTTTTACCAGGAGATCCTGTCGGATTACCTCACTGGTGGGTTTATGAAACATTCTGTAAAACTCTTGGCTAGCGTTAACAGTATGTGCAGTACTTCATGAATAAATCCTTTCAGGTTAGCTGAGATTAGTTAGCAGACAAGCATAGCCCTCACATATCACTTCCTGTCATGTTATTCCATGTAGCATCAGCAGTAAAGTTTGTGATTTTATACATGACTTTGAGCATACCTTTCAGAAATCCTATCAGGAAAATAAACGGTTAGCAAACTAGCTGAGTTAGGAGTAAGGTTACTGTACAATAAACCCTGTCAGGTGACTCAGCTAATGCTAAAATAAAGGCTAAAAGTTTGGTGAAAATTAGTGAGAATGCTAACAGTATTTTAGCAGCATTGCCTTTTAGATTTGCTCATGCTAGGTTGCTAGCAGGTTAGCTCTAAAACAGTGTTCATTTAGTATATCTATTTATAAACCAGTCACTTAACATGCACTGTTTTTTGACGTCTTTCAGAAGCACTTTAAATCTGAAAGTGATTAAATGTGTCCTCTTTCATTGTGTGTGTGTGTGTGTGTGTGTGTGTGTTCACAGCTCGACTAAAGCTTGTTAACATCCAGCACGGGTTCACAAGTTTAGCGTGTGAGATGATGGAGCGCTCGCTCCTCCACACTTCTGTCTGTCACACTGCGGCGCTGATGCTCGGCTCGATGAGACGGAGTCTCTGCTACAGCGCTAGCATCTGTTTCTCTCTCACACAAATCTGTCACCTCCCTGTCACATGATCATTTACAGAGTGGGGCAGATATAACACACCGTTAGCATACCACGTCATACGTAGCATACGACCCCAGCGGGGATAGAAAGGTGAAAGGGTCTAACGTTAGGGCGGGATGGGCGGGGTTATGGGCGGGGCTAAGGTTCATACTGCTTTATTTGTGATCTTTTCCTGACCTTAAATAAAGCAGTGATTTATTCACACTGTGTGTGTGTGTGTGTGTGTGGGAGAGAGAGAGAGAGAGAGAGAGAGAGACTGTAACAGTAACAGTGACAAATAGATTTAGACTGAAAGAGGAAGAGAGGAAGAGAGAAAGACAGATAGAGATGAGCAGAATGAAGTAGATAGACATGCTGTGAAAGACAGAATAATGAAATGAGAGATAGACGGTAATAAGGGGAAAAACGACAGAAAGTTAGCAGTAGAGTCGCAAAGATGGACAAAAAGACAGTGACTGAGAGAGACTGAGGACGACAGAACACAGAGACAATGTAACAAGCAGACAGAGAGAGAAGGATAGAGAGAAACAGGATGAGAAAAGGAGAGAAAGTATTAAAAACAGGGAGATAAACAGATGGTGAGAGACAGAACGAGAAGATAGACAGTAAAGAGGAGGAAGAAAAAGGTGAGACAGAAACAAGACAAGAGACAGAAAGTGAAAGAGAGACAGAAAAAGGGTAAGAGGATGAGACAGACAGGCTGAGAGTGAGAGGAATGTTTGCATCCTGTGACTTAAAGTGTAATCTTGCACACACACACACACACACACACACACACACACAGAGCTCTCCAAGAACATTGTGAGTTTTGCCCTTGTCACGCCACTTTGTGAGCCGCATCGCGATTGGTGTGAAAAATTAATTGAGCACCCAGAGGGGCCATCATGCTGTGTGTGTGTGTGTGTGTGTGTGTGTGTGTGTGTGTGTGTATACCCTTCTGGTTTTAACCCACAATCCTGCAGTGGAAGGAGGTGTTAATTAAATATGGCCACTCTGAGTGTAAGTGGGAAAACACACTTTTTGCCCCAGTCTATAAGTGCAATATATTCTCTCTCTCTCTCTCTCTCTCTCTCTCTCTCTCACACACACACACACACACACACACTTTCCTCTTTAAAATCTGTGTATTTAGAATTTATGCATCAATTTGACCAAAAACAGCTGAGACGTGTGTTCTCAGTATTGCACTCATGCTACCAGACTGATGAAGCTCAGTAATGGTAGTCTATTGGCCGGGGCGGGGGAGTGGGGGGGGGGGGGGTTGATGGGGGTGCCAATACTTTAATCCTCACGGTACCTGAGCAGGAGCAGGGACTAAATTCAGTGTACGTATGTGAGTACATGACGGCCTGCTGGTGGGAATGAGGGCAATAGAGAGGATTATGGGTAATTTGACCATAAAGTGCTGAGAGTGCATTAAATATATATATATATACATACAGTATACACACACACACACACACGCACACACACAGACACACAGATGGATGGTGTTATTACCTAAAGTGGTTTGATGGTGCAAGAAACAAATGCATGTTTTATCATTAATAATTAATTATCACACAACACACACACACACACACACACACACACACAGGCAGATTCCTGTAGAAGGTCATGGTCTCACTCCCACACAAACACATCTTCATAATTCCAATAATTATTGCTGTTATTACTCTCATTCCTCCATTGTTCCAGTTCTTCAACTCTTTTGTCATTCTCACTGTTCCTCTACCTTCTCCATCATTCCGGCTGTTCTTCTATAAAGTTCTTCCCATCCATCATTCCGGCTGTTCCTCTAACTCCTCCATCATTCCAGCTGTTCCTCTAAGTTCTCCATCATTCCAGCTGTTCCTCTAAGTTCTCCATCATTCCGGCTGTTCCTCTAACTCCTCCATCATTCCAGCTGTTCCTCTAAGTTCTCCATCATTCCGGCTGTTACTCTAACTCCTCCATCATTCCGGCTGTTCTTCTATAAAGTTCTTCCCATCCATCAGTCCGGCTGTTCCTCTAACTCCTCCATCATTCAGGCTGTTCCTTTAACTCCTCCATCATTCCGGCTGTTCCTCTAACTCCTCCATCATTCCCGCTGTTCCTCTATAAAGTTCTTTTCATCCATCATTCCTGCTGTTCCTCTAACTCCTCCATCATTCCGGCTGTTCTTCTATAAAGTTCTTTTCATACATAATTTCTGCTGTTCCTCTAACTCCTCCATCATTCCCGCTATTCCTCTAACTCCTCCATCATTCCGGCTGTTCCCCTAACTCCTCCATCATTCCGGCTGTTCTTCTATAAAGTTCCTACCATCCATCATTCCTGCTGTTCCTCTAACTCCTGCATCATTCAGGCTGTTCCTCTAACTCCTCCATCATTCCCGCTGTTCCTCTAACTCCTCCATCATTCTCGCTGTTCCTCTATAAAGTTCTTTTCATCCATCATTTCTGCTGTTCCTCTAACTCCTCCATCATTCTGGCTGTTCTTCTATAAAGATCTTTTCATACATCATTTCTACTGTTCCTTTAACTCCTCCATCATTCCGGCTGTTCTTCTATAAAGATCTTTTCATACATCATTTCTGCTGTTCCTCTAACTCCATCATTCCCGCTGTTTCTTCAACTTCTCCATCATTCCCGCTATTCCTCTAACTCCTCCATCATTCCTGCTGTTCCTCTAACTCCTCCATCATTCCTGCTGTTCCTCTAACTCCTCTATCATTCCCGCTGTTTCTCCAACTTTTCCATTATTCCCGCTATTCCTCTAACTCCTCAATCCTTTCCGATGTTCCTCTAACTCCTCCATAATTCCCAATGTTCCTCTAACTTCTCCATCGTTCCTGCTGTTCCTTTAACTCCTCCATAATTCCCAATGTTCCTCTAACTCCTCCCTCGTTCCTGCTGTTCCTCTAACGCCTCCATCAGTCCTGCTGTTCCTCTAACGCCTCCATCATTCCTGCTGTTCCTCTAACGCCTCCATCATTCCTGTTGTTTATCTAACTTCTCCATCATTGCCACTGTTTCTCCAACTCCTCCATCATTCCCGCTATTCCTCTAAGTTCTCCATCATTCCGGCTGTTCTTTTATAAAGTTCTTTTCATCCATCATTCCCGCTCTTCCTCTAACGCCTCCATCATTTCTGTTGTTCATCTAACTTCTCCATCATTCCCACTGTTCCTCTAACTTCTCCATCATTCCGGCTGTTCTTCTTTAAAGTTCTTTTCATACATAATTTCTGCTGTTCCTCTAACTCCTCCATCATTCCCGCTGTTCCTCTAACTCCTTCATAATTCCCAATGTTCCTCCAACTCCTCCATCGTTCCTGCTGTTCCTCTAACTCCTCCATCATTCCCAATGTTCCTATAACTCCTCCATCGTTCCCGCTGTTTCTCTAACTCCTCCATAATTCCCAATGTTCCTCTAACTCATCCATCATTCCCGCTGTTCCTCTAACGCCTCCATCATTACTGTTGTTTATCTAACTTCTCCATCATTCCCACTGTTCCTCCAACTTTTCTATCATTTATGCTGTTTCTTCAACTCCTCCATTATTCCTGCTGTTCCTTTAACTCCTTTATCATTCCTACTGTTCCTCTAACTCCTCCATCATTCCCACTGTTCCTCTAACACCTCCATCATTCCTGTTGTTCATCTAACATTTCCTTTATTCCCGCTGTTCCTCCAACTCCCTCATAATTCCTGCTGTTCCTTTAACTCCTCCATCGTTCCCGCTGTTCATCTAATTTTTCCATCGTTCCCACTGTTCCCCCAACTCCTCCATCGTTCCCACTGTTCATCTAATTTCTCCATCATTTCCACTGTTCCTCTAACTCCTCCATCATTCCCACTGTTCCCCTAACTCCTCCATAATTCCCACTGTTCCTCCAATTCCTCCATCATTTCCTTGTTCCTCCAACTCCTCTATCATTCCCTTGTTCCTTTAACTCCTCTATCATTCCCCCTATTATTCTAACTCCTCCATCATTGCAGCTGTTCCTCTACCTTCTCCATGATTCCCGCTTTTCCTCTAACTCCTCCATCGTTCCTGCTGTTCCTCTAACTCCCCCATCGTTCCCAATGTTCCTCTAACTCCTCCATCATTCCCACTGTTCCTCTAACTCCCCCATCGTTCCCAATGTTCCTCTAACTCCTACATCATTTTCGCTGTTCCTCCAACTCCTCCATCATTCCTGCTATTCCTATAAATCCTCCATCATTCCAGCTATTCCTCTAACTTCTCCATCATCCCCAATGTTCCTTTTAACTCCTAAATCGTTTCCGCTGTTCCTCTAACTCTGCCACCATTCCCAATGTTCCTTTAACTCCTCTATCATTCCCTTTCTTTCTCCAACTCCTCGATCATTGCTGCTATTCCTTTAACTCCTTCATCATTCCCGCTGTTCCTCCAACTCACCATCATTCCTGCAGCTCCTCCAACTCCTTTATTATTCCTGCTGTTGCTCCAAGTCCTCCATCATTCCTGCTGTTCCTCCAACTCCTCCATTATTCCTGATGTTCCTTTAACTCCTTTATCATTTCCACTATTTCTCTAACTACTTCTTCATTCCCACTGTTCCCCTAACTCCTCCATCATTCCCGCTGTTCATCTAACTCCTCCATCATTCCCACTGTTCCTCTAACACCTCCATCATTCCTGTTGTTCATCTAACATTTCCTTTATTCCCGCTGTTCCTCCAACTCCCTCATAATTCCTGCTGTTCCTTTAACTCCTCCATCGTTCCCGCTGTTCATCTAATTTTTCCATCGTTCCCACTGTTCCCCCAACTCCTCCATCATTCCCACTGTTCATCTAATTTCTCCATCATTTCCACTGTTCCTCCAACTCCTCCATCATTCCCACTGTTCCCCTAACTCCTCCATCGTTCCCGCTGTTCATCTAACTTCTCCATCATTCCCACTGTTCCTCCAATTCCTCCATCATTTCCTTGTTCCTCCAACTCCTCTATCATTCCCTTGTTCCTTTAACTCCTCTATCATTAACGCTATTATTCTAACTCCTCCATCATTGCAGCTGTTCCTCTACCTTCTCCATGATTCCCACTTTTCCTTTAACTTCTCCATGATTCCTGCTGTTCCTCTAACTCCTTCATCATTTCCGCTATTTTTTTTAACTACAGAATCATTCTCACTGTTCTTCTAACTCCTCTATCGGTCCCACTGTTTCTCTAATTCCTCCATCATTTCCACTGTTCACACCACACACTTCCTCTTTGTGCCTTTCTCTTTGTTTTCACTTCTTTCCATTGTTCTTTAAAAAAAAGTATTTCCTCCTTCCTGTCATCATGTCTGCGACTTTTTTTGACACTTCATCTTAGCATTGTGCATTAAAACGGCACGTGCAATAATCAGTTACAAAAATATCAGTTGTGTGTCTCTAACATTTTCCACCAAAATAAATAAATAAATAAGTGCACATTGTATTATTATCCAATTACCTTATAATAAACAGGCTCCACCTCCATAGTTTAGGCCACACCCACTGCCTGATTCTAATGCAGAAAAAGAAAGTGCATTCCCTTAAAACTGAAAAATGCAGACATTGATCACAAGATGAAACAGTGTGAGCCTGCTAGACACACACACACACACACACACACGTTAAGACAATAAATCTTTAGCAGATGTTCTATAAAGACAAAGACTTTTTCTCTCTCTCTCTCTGTGTGTGTGTGTGTGTGTGTGTGTGTGTGTGTGCGTGTGTGTGTGTGTGTGTGTGTTGGCAGCGGAGAACAGCGGCAGGTGCTACATGTGTGTCCTTCTGTGAAAGTCTTTCTGATCCCAAAACCAAAGCCAGGACCACACACACACACACACACACACACACACACACACACACGTCACCTTTTTGCATCTCATCTTTCTTTCTTTCCCTCCCTCTCTCCTTTTCACATTGATTCTGTCTCTTTTGCTCGTTTCCTGTTTATCTCTCTCATCTCCTCTCCTCTTTCTCTCATCTGTCTCTCGCTCTGTCGTTTCTCTCACTCTGTCACTCTCTAATCTGTCTGTCCTTATCTCACCCCAAACATTGTAAGCACCAGCACCAATCTTAACCACTCACACACACACCTAAGAGGTGTTTACACACACACGCTTCAGTTATTACTGTGAGACAAAACTCCAAACACCAGGACAAACACAGTCATGTGCTGAAAAATAGACCACAAAACACAGACAAACAACCAAGCCACAGTAAACACCTCTGCAAACACACCCAGCACCCCCAAATATCCAGCCTCAGAGTCTTCCTTACACTTAAACACTGCACGTGTTTCCCAAGACTTTAAATACCCCCACAAACACCCCCAAAAACCCTGAATACTTCACCAAAAATCCCCAGATGCCCCGATAAAATTCCTCAAAACACTAATCAACATTAATCCATAAATCTTAAATACGAAAAGAAGCTAAAATGCTCAAAACCACCTTAAACTTCCCAAGTAAATACGCTTAAAACCTATTAAACCTGAATACCCCAACAAACACCTGCAAAACCCTGAATACCTCAAACACACCAAAAAGACAAAATATCCCCACAAACACCCCCATAAACCGGAATACCTCAACAAATTCCCCCAAAGCTATGACTACCCCATAACCACCCACCCAACACTCTAAACATCCCTATACAGTTACCCCCAAACCCTGTATATCCCCATAAATTCCCCTCGAAACTCACAATACCCCACAAACACCTGCAAAATCCTGTATATCCCCACAAACATTTCCAAAATCCGAAACACCTGCACAGCACCCCAACAACCTAAATACCAAACAAACACTCTGAGACCCCGCCCCCATACATAAGCATCCCCAAATCACCTGTAAGACCCAGAATATGCAAACAGTCACTTTCAAATACACAGAATGAATGACAACACCCCAAACCCTGAATACCCCACCACCATCCTTAAATCCTGTAAACTTCCTCCAAAAACCCTAATAACTCCGACCACACACACAAACCCCCCACAAAGCCCTGACCACCACCACAAACAACCCAACATTCTAAATACCCCCACAAACCCCCTCCCAAATCTCTAAATACCCCCACAAACACCCCTCTTTGTCTTTGGGCTGTTCCCTTTCAGGGGTCGCCACAGCGAATCATCTGCCTCCATCTAACCCTATCCTCTGCATCCTCTTCTCTCACACCAACTACAGTAACTTCATGTCCTCTCTCACTGCATCCATAAATCTCCTCTTTGGTCTTCCTCTAGACCTCCTGCCTGGCAGTTCCAACCTCAGCATCCTTCTACCGATATATTCACAATCTCTCCTCTGAACATGTCCAAACCACCTCAATTTGGCCTCTCTGACTTTATCTCCAAAACATCTAACGTAAGTTGTCGCTCTGATAAACTCATTTTTGATCCTATCCATCCTTGTCAATCCCAAAGAGAACCTCAACATCTTCAGCTCTGCCTCCTGTCTTTTCTTCAGCGCCACTGTCTCTAAGCCGTAGAGCATCGCTGGTCTCACCACTGTCCTTTCATTCTTGCGGATACTTTTTTATTACACAACACACCTGACACCCCCACAAACACCCCCAAATCTCTAAATACCCCCACAAACACCCCCAAATCTCTAAATACCCCCAACAAACAACCCCAAATCTCTAAATACCCCCACAAACAACCCCAAATCTCTACATACCCCCACAAACAACCCCAAATCTCTAAATACCCCCAACAAACAACCCCAAATCTCT
>NC_071119.1:1170000-1197500 GCF_024256425.1 Clarias gariepinus
GAAAAATGATAAACAAAACTCGTTCTCTTTCTGTTGATGTGGCAAAAAAAATGAAGCAGAAGCTCAGACTGCAGCTCCAGGTGGTGCTCCCTGCTGAGACAACACCACACGCTGTGTGTGCATCCTGCAGTGTGTCGACAACACCTCACATCTGTCCAGAGCTCAGAGAGTCAGACAGCAAGTGAGTGAGTCTGTGGGTGAGTGATGATTGAGTCATTCAGTCAGTCAGTGAGTCAGTCAATCAGTCAGACATTGAATCACGGAAGCAATCTGCAAGTAGGTCAGTAATTCAGAAAGTGAGTCAGTCAGTGAGTGAGTGAGACTTTAAGTCAATTAGTCAGTATGTGAGTCATTTTATCAGCGAGTCTCTCTGCAGGGAAATCAGCAATTCAGTCAATTAGTGAGCGAGTCAACCAGTGGGTTAATTTTTCAGCAAGTCAGTGAGTCAGTCAGTGATTATGTGTGTCAGTGACCATGAGTTTGTAGTCAGTGATTTTGTCAGTTGGCAAACTGGGTCACTGAACCAGTCTGTCTGTCAGGAAGTGAATCATTTAGTAAGTGAGTCAGTAAGTCAGTCAGTCAGTGAGATGGTCAATGAGTCAGTCAGAAAGTGAGTCAGTAAGTCAGTCAATTAGTGAGATGGTCAATGAGTCAGTCATAAAGTAAGTCAGTAAGTCAGTCAGTTAGTAAGATGGTCAATGAGTCAGTCATAAAGTAAGTCAGTAAGTCAGTCAGTTAGTGAGATGGTCAATGAGTCAGTCAGAAAGTGAGTCAGTAAGTCAGTCAGTTAGTGAGATGGTCAATGAGTCAGTCATAAAGTAAGTCAGTAAGTCAGTCAGTTAGTAAGATGGTCAATGAGTCAGTCATTAAGTCAGTAAGTCAGTCAGTTAGTGAGATGGTCAATGAGTCAGTCAGAAAGTGAGTCAGAAAGTCAGTCAGTTAGTAAGATGGTCAATGAGTCAGTCAGAAAGTCAGTCAGTAAGTCAGTCAGTTAATGAGATGGTCAATGAGTCAGTCAGAAAGTGAGTCAGTAAGTCAGTCAGTTAGTGAGATGGTCAATGAGTCAGTCATAAAGTAAGTCAGTAAGTCAGTCAGTTAGTGAGATGGTCAATGAGTCAGTCAGAAAGTGAGTCAGTAAGTCAGTCAGTTAGTGAGATGGTCAATGAGTCAGTCATAAAGTAAGTCAGTAAGTCAGTCAGTTAGTGAGATGGTCAATGAGTCAGTCATAAAGTGAGTCAGTAAGTCAATCAGTTAGTGAGATGGTCAATGAGTCAGTCAGAAAGTGAGTCAGAAAGTCAGTCAGTTAGTAAGATGGTCAATGAGTCAGTCAGAAAGTCAGTCAGTAAGTCAGTCAGTTAATGAGATGGTCAATAAGTCAGTCAGAAAGTGAGTCAGTAAGTCAGTCAGTTAGTGAGATGGTCAATGAGTCAGTCAGAAAGTGAGTCAGTAAGTCAGTCAGTTAATGAGATGGTCAATGAGTCAGTCAGAAAGTGAGTCAGTAAGTCAGTCAGTTAATGAGATGGTCAATGAGTCAGTCAGAAAGTGAGTCAGTAAGTCAGCCAGTTAGTGAGATGGTCAATGAGTCAGTCAGAAAGTTAGTCAGTAAGTCAGTCAGTTAGTGAGGTGGTCAATGAGTCAGTCAGAAAGTGAGTCAGTAAGTCAGTCAGTTAGTGAGGTGGTCAATGAGTCAGTCAGAAAGTGAGTCAGTAAGTCAGTCAGTTAGTGAGATGGTAAATGAGTCAGTCAGAAAGTGAGTCAGTAAGTCAGTCAGTTAGTGAGATGGTAAATGAGTCAGTCAGAAAGTGAGTCAGTAAGTCAGTCAGTTAGTGAGATGGTCAATGAGTCAGTCAGAAAGTGAGTCAGTAGGTCAGTCAGTCAGAAAGTGAGTTAGTAAGTCAGTCAGTTAGTGAAATAGTCAATGAGTCAGTCAGAAAGTGAGTCAGTAAGTCAGTGAGTCATTTATTCAGTCAGTCAGTGAGTCTTTTGATCAGCAAGTCTGTGAGTTAGTAAGAGAGTCCGTCAGTGATTATGTCCGTCACTGGCTTGGTCCCAGAGTCATTCTGTCTGTCTGGGTGAGTAAGTGAGTTGGTCAATATGTGAGTTACTCAATTAGTGAATTAATTAGCCAGTGAGTCAGTGAGTGAGTCAGTGAGCCATTAACAATGTGAGTCAGAAAGTCAGTCAGTGATTAATCAGTCAACAACTTATCAATTTGTCATTCAGGAAGATTAAGTGAGTCAGTGAGTTACTCATTAAATGAGTCAGTAAGTCGATAGAGTTTGAGTCAGTGAGTGATTAAATTAGTGCAGACCCGTTTTTAAAAAACCTGCTGTACACAGCTTCACCATGTACACCAGCACCCTTATAGCTCATAGCTGGCATGCTAATCACCTTGGCAATACAAGCTAATCCCCCCCCCACACACACACACACACACTCACACACACACACACACTCACACACACACACTGCTGTTTATTAGTAGTTCTTCACTCAAGAGAAACTGCTTTGAGGTGACCCATGGGCCGGACAGCACCAAGAACACCATCTGCAAGCTGATTGGCTGAGAGGAGGCGAGCGGTGCCAATAAACACCATCAACTGTTCTGAGCCAGAATGTCGAAGATGAAATTAATAAAAAAACAAGAGTAACACAAAACATGTAAAGAAGCCAGACCAGAGCTCATCCTGTCCCAGTTACATCGCTCGCAATCTTCATGTCCACTTTATTATTAAAGCGCAAATACGTTGTTGCTTAGCAACAAGCCAGTTATAGTAGCACTGTTTACTCTGGCTGCAGAAATTAAACAAAACCAAGTAATTAATATTCATAAAAGTAAAATATTCATGATTTAATTTGGACTTTCTCCTTTACTTTGCAAGGCAGTTAAAGAAAAGTAAGATTTATCTCAACTCACAGCAGAATCACACACACACACACACACACACAAAACACCTCACGCTTTTAATGCTTTTAAGCTCAACTGAACCCTAAACACACTCTCTATAAACCGGAAATCAAAAAGCCACATAAAAATGACTAAAACCTGTAGAACTTATAAATATGCATGAATATGCTAATTAGGTAAGTGGATTGTGATGTCATAAACATCTCATTTCAGTGGTTTCTCCCTGTGCAAGTGTGTAAGAGAATTTCTGCGTGCACGGGTCACACTCGTGTAACTTGAAATGAGCACTGGGTGGACGACTAAACCACTGCATTAACGACACACACACACACACACACACACACACACACACACACACACACACAATCAATAATCCTGCTTAGATCCTGCTTCATGATAATGAATGCTCTTCACTCTTTATGATTTTTTAGCATTGAATCTTAAATAGTTCAATCTGAATCACTGTTATAAATTTTGGCACCCCCGAATGACGCCCATGGGATCGCCAGGACCAGGTCATGTGATCAGCTCTGTTCCGGGAAGTGGTCAGTAATGCATGTAAAACCCTAGAATGAAATATGGTGCTTCAAAACAGAGTAGTGTGTGTGTGTGTGTGTGTGTGTGTGTTACGCAGGAAGTGCACTTTGGAAGAAGGAAACTGTGAGAAATTGGTCCAGCCTGTTCGTTTACAAACATGACAGACTGACCACCAGAGAAACAGATGGGGATTATCACACTTACACGCACGCACGCAAACGCACACACACACACACACACGTACTGTAGATATATATATATATATATATATATATATATATACACTCACGCACTAAAAATATAGATCTTTGCAGAATGTGAGATAATTAATCTCCAGGGAGACTCTGTGTGCAAGAACATGCTAACCACAAACACACACACACACACACACACAGTGTCTATTCCTCCAAAAGCTTAATGGTGACCTTACTGATGCTTTATTTGCAGTTCATTCCCTCTCTCTGTCTCTCTCAGTTTCTCTTTCCCTCTAACCTTTTCCATTTTCTTTTCTATCTTTTTGTATTTTTTTGTCTTTCTTTTATTCATCCTTCTCTCTCTCTCTCTCTCTCTCTCTCTCTCTCTCTTTCTCTGCGCGTGCACTGGGTGTGAGGAAAGCGCATGGAAGTCTGTTTGGTGTCTTGCCAAGTTTTTTAAAAGACTGACATTTTTCCCCACTTATTTATTTACATATTTATTTAATACCGGTGGATGTTAATCGAGACAAAGAGCTAAAAGTTTGTAGTGAGCGAGAAAGTGGGCGGGGCACCATGGCCTCTGAGTCCGGTGTGGACACTCTCTCTCCGTCATGGCATCAGATGCGTCACGGTGGAAGGAGTACAGATGGAAGAGGTGCTGCTAGCGTTGGGAGAGCAGGTCAGGTGTGAGAACATCTCCTTTGCCTCCTGGACGAACAAGGCGGTGCTGGTGACACACCCGAATCACGAAGGTCAGTACTGAACACACCACCAAAACCAGTGTAAAACCAGATGACTGTGCAGTAATCAGCGCTCACATGACCCCGCCCTTAACGCTAACTTCACCCCCAACATGTGCACAGGAAAGGTACAAGGGCCAGAGTTTAGAACACCACCACCAATACCACAAGAGAGCACCTTAGCCAAACCAAGGAGAAAAAGAGAAGACACGTCCATCACAGGACCCATCACAAAACGCAGGACAGGAGCCTGGAGGAGCGGATGCAGCGCAGCACATATAGACACACCGTCAGACCCCACATAGACATCAAAGAACAAATAAACCACTTCTTAGGCCTTGTTCACACGGGCGTTAAAATCGAGCGTTTTTCTTGCGTTCGTAGCGTCCG
Source organism: Clarias gariepinus (assembly GCF_024256425.1). NCBI lineage: Eukaryota > Metazoa > Chordata > Actinopteri > Siluriformes > Clariidae > Clarias > Clarias gariepinus. The sequence continues at coordinate 1,174,770 of NC_071119.1, forward strand.
GTAAGCGCGGATCAAGCGGCGAGTGTTTTCTACACGTAGGAGTCAATGAGAGTGTTCACACGGGCTTTGGTGACGCGTGTTTGTCCGGCTGCGCGTTTATACGGCATCAAAAAAACGTTGCATGCAGCATTTTCTTGGCGTTTAAAACCCAACGACCGCAAGGAAACCGCTTCTAGTTCGTTTTCTGCGCGTTCATTTTTATTCATCCACCCAAGAAGAAAAACACCTTTAAGTTCTGGAAGGTTCTATAAAGTTCTAGCAGGTTCTATAAAGTTCTGGAAGGTTCTATAATATTTGGAAAGGATGTATAAAGTTCTAGAAGATTCTAGAAGGTTCTAGAAGGTTCTGTAAAGTTCTAAAAGGTTTTATACATTTCTAGAAGATTGTATAAAGTGCCATAAGGTTCTATAAAGTTCTGGAAGGTTCTATAGGATTCTAGAACACTTGAGAGATTCATTAGACTCTGTACGGCCTCATCCCATCACATCCTGCACTTTAATTATCTCAGGATAATCTCAGACCGCTCTTTACATCCAACACTTCTATTTTTACTCTCTCTCTCTCTCTCTCTCTCTCCCTGATGAATGAGTCTGCGGCAGAATAAAAATGGAGACAGTAGACATTTTCTTTTTTTCTCTCTTTAAAAAAGACAGAGACAGAAAGACGGAGAAAGAGAGGGACGGAACGAGAGTGTGTCAGAGAGAGAAAGAGAGAGAGAGAGGTGGAAAAGAAAGAAACAGTAGAAGAGTGTGTAAGTAAGAGACAGGGACAGAACAAAAGTGTTTAAGGAAGAGACAGGGACAGAGAAGGAGAGAAGACAGAATGATAGAGAAATACAGAGAACTGGATAAGAGACAGAGAGAGAGAGAGAGAGAGAGAGAGAGAGAGAGAGAGAGCTAATGATGCCTGGTCCGTGTTCTATCGTTCCTCTAATCAGTGTAGATGGATGAGTGTGATTTCCTCCTGACGTCAGCCGTGATGAAGTGACTCACTGTGACCCGTCTGTAAAACTCGACTTCCTGTTCCCTCGCTTTCCCTCTTCCTGTCCCTCTCTCCCTCTCACTCATCCTTCTCTCCCCCACTTCTCCTTTTATACCCTTATTACAATCAGCGTTCTACCTCTGTGTGTGTGTGTGTGTGTGTGTGTGTGTGTGTGTGTGTGTGTGTGTGTGTGTGTGTTATGGTCAGTTGGAGTGAAAAATCCTTTGTCCTTTGAGACCAATTAGCATTTTAACGCATATCTCTCCCATGACACACACACACACACACACACACACACATACAGATGTAGATATTCATAAACAGATTTACTTTAAAACTTTTACTTTTCAGAACTTTAAGTTCTGATTTAAAAGTGTTTAGTGAAATTTCAGTCTTATAAAACCTTTAGCACATAACAATATTAATACAAATACAAATAATTAAAACACACACACACACACACACACGCACACAGACACACACATACATGTATTGCACAAAGCTAAATATATTTCTTCTAGGATACAAAAAATAAAGCCTACACATAAATGTAAACGTAAATCTGAATATAATGTGAATGTGTGTGTGTGAGTGGGTTAGTCAGTGGGTAGAAGTAGAAGTGGGAGTGGGTGTGTATGAGTCAGGGGGTGTGCGCATGAGTGGGTGCTGAATGCATGTGTGACTGGGTGTGGACATGTGGGTGAGTGTGTCAGTGGGTATATGTGTGGGTGTAGACATGATAGTGGGTGTGGACATGTGGATGGGTGTGAACATGTGAGTGGGTGTGGACATGTGAGTGGGTGTGAACATGTGAGTGGGTGTGGACATGTGAATGCATGTGTGAGAGGGTGTGTTAGTATGTGGGCACATGTGAGTGGCAATGGGTGTGTGAGTTGGTGTGTAAATGGGTGTAGACGTGTGAGTGGGTAAATGAGTGGGTTTATGGGTAAGTGAAGGAGTGGGTGGAAGATTTAATGCGTCTGTGAGTGAGTGTGTTAGTGGGTCTGTGAGTGGGTGAGTGAGTGGTTGTTTGAATTGGTGTGTGAGTGGATAAGTGAGTGGGTGAGTGAGTGGTTGTGTTAGTGGGTCTGTGAGTGGGTGTGTTAGTGGGTGAGTATGTGAGTGGGTGGGTGACTGGGTGTGTGAGTGGGTGAGTTAGTGGGTAAGTGAGTGGATGAGTGGGTGTGTGAATAGGTGTGTGAGTGAGTGGTTGTGTGAATGGGTGAGTGAGCGGGTGTGTTAGTGGGTCTGTGAGTGGGTGTGTGAGTGGGTGGGTGACTGGGTGTGTGAGTGGGTGTGTAAGTGGGTGAGTTAGTGGGTGTGTTAATGGGTGGGTGAGTGGTTGTGTGAATGGGTGTGTGAGTGTGTGGGTGGGTGAGTTAATGGGTGAGTTAGTAGGTGTGTTAGTGAGTGGTTGTGTGACTGGGTGTGTGAGTGGGTGTGTAAGTGTGTGTGTTAGTGGGTCTGTGAGTGGGTGTGTAAGTGGGTGAGTTAATGGGTGAGTTAGTAGGTGTGTTAGTGGGTGAGTGAGTGGTTGTGTGAATGGGTGTGTGAGTGAGTGGTTGTGTGAATGGGTGAGTGAGTGGGTGTGTGAGTGGGTATATGTGTGGGTGTAGACATGTTAGTGGGTGTGGACATGTTAGTGGAAGTGGGCGTGGGCATGTGAGTGGGTGTGGACATGTGAGTGGGTGTGGACATGTGAATGCATGTGTGAGAGGGTGTGTTAGTATGTGGGCACATGTGAGTGGCAATGGGTGTGTGAGTTGGTGTGTAAATGGGTGTAGACGTTAGTGGTTGTTTAAATTGGTGTGTGAGTGGATAAGTGAGTGGGTGAGTAAGTGGTTGTGTGACTGGGTGTGTTAGTGGGTCTGTGAGTGGGTGTGTTAGTGGGTGAGTATGTGAGTGGGTGGGTGACTGGGTGTGTGAGTGGGTGTGTAAGTGGGTGAGTTAGTGGGTGTGTTAATGGGTGGGTGAGTGGGTGTGTGAGTGGGTGTGTAAGTGGGTGAATGAGTGGATGAGTGGGTGTGTGAGTGTGTAAATGGGTGAGTGAGTGGTTGTGTGAATGGGTGAATGAGTGGGTGTGTGAATGGGTGAGTGAGTGGGTGTGTGAATGGGTGAGTGAGTGGGTGTGTTAGTGGGTAAGTGAGTGGATGAGTGGGTGTGTGAATAGGTGTGTGAGTGAGTGGTTGTGTGAATGGGTGAGTGAGCGGGTGTGTTAGTGGGTCTGTGAGTGGGTGTGTGAGTGGGTGAGTTAATGGGTGAGTTAGTAGGTGTGTTAGTGAGTGGGTGAGTGAGTGGTTGTGTGACTGGGTGTGTGAGTGGGTGTGTAAGTGTGTGTGTTAGTGGGTGAGTGAGTGGGTGTGTAAGCAAGTGTGTTAGTGGGTGAGTTAGTAGGTGTGTTAGTGGGTGAGTGAGTGAGTGGTTGTGTGAATGGGTGAGTGAGTGAGTGGGTGAGTGAGTGAGTGGGTGTGTTAGTGGGTGTGTGACTGGGTGTGTGAGTGGGTGTGTAAGTGGGTGAGTGAGTGGGTGAGTGGGTGTGTAAGCGGGTGTGTTAGTGGGTCTGTGAGTGGGTGAGTGAGTGGGTGTGTAAGTGGGTGAGTAAGTGGGTGTGTAAGTGAGTGAGTTAATGGGTGTGTTAGTGGGTGAGTGGGTGTGTGGGTGAGTGAGTGAGTGAGTGAGTGAGTGAGTGTGTAAGTTAGTGTGTGGGTGAGTGAGTGTGTTAGTGGGTGTGTAAGTGAGTGAGTAAGTGAGTGAGTAAGTGGGTGTGTGAGTGGGTGTGTGAGTGAGTGTGTGGGTGAGTGAGTTAGTGTGTGGGTGAGTGGGTGTGTTAGTGGGTGTGTAAGTGAGTGAGTGAATGGGTGTGTTAGTGGATGTGTGAGTGAGTGTGTGGGTGAGTGGGTGTGTTAGTGGGTGAGTGGGTGTGTAAGTGAGTGGGTGAGTGAGTGGGTGTGTGAGTGAGTGTGTGTGTTAGTGGGTGTGTGAGTGAGTGTGTGGGTGAGTGGGTGTGTTAGTGGGTGAGTGAGTGTGTAAGTAAGTGAGTGAATGGGTGTGTTAGTGGGTGTGTGAGTGAGTGTGTGGGTGAGTGGGTGTGTTAGTGGGTGAGTGGGTGTGTAAGTGAGTGGGTGAGTGAGTGGGTGTGTGAGTGAGTGTGTGTGTTAGTGGGTGTGTGAGTGAGTGTGTGGGTGAGTGGGTGTGTTAGTGGGTGAGTGAGTGTGTAAGTAAGTGGGTGTGTAAGTGAGTGGGTGAGTGAATGGGTGAGTGGGTGTGTAAGTGAGTGGGTGTGTAAGTGAGTGGGTAAATGAGTGGGTGAGTGAGTGAGTGAGTGAGTGAGTGAGTGAGTGAGTGAGTGGGTGAGAGGGTGGGTGAGTGGGTGTGTAAGTGGGTGTGTAAGTGAGTGGGTGAGTGGGTGAGTGAGTGAGTGGGTGAGTGGGTGTGTAAGTGGGTGTGTAAGTGAGTGGGTGAGTGGGTGAGTGAGTGAGTGGGTGAGTGAGTGAGTGAGTGAGTGAGTGGGTGAGTGAGTGAGTGGGTGAGTGAGTGAGTGGGTGTGTGAGTGGGTGAGTGAGTGAGTGGGTGAGTGAGTAAGTGGGTGAGTGAGTGAGTGGGTGAGTGAGTAAGTGGGTGAGTGAGTGAGTGGGTGTGTGAGTGGGTGAGTGAGTGAGTGGGTGAGTGAGTGAGTGAGTGAGTGAGTGAGTGGGTGAGTGGGTGAGTGAGTGGGTGAGTGAGTGAGTGAGTGAGTGGGTGAGTGAGTGGGTGAGTGAGTGGGTGAGTGAGTGAGTGAGTGGGTGACTGGGTGACTGGGTGAGTGAGTGAGTGGGTGAGTGAGTGAGTGAGTGAGTGGGTGAGTAAGTGGGTGAGTGAGTGGGTGACTGGGTGACTGGGTGACTGGGTGAGTGAGTGAGTGGGTGAGTGAGTGAGTGGGTGAGTAAGTGGGTGAGTGAGTGGGTGACTGGGTGACTGGGTGAGTGAGTGAGTGGGTGAGTGAGTGAGTGAGTGAGTGGGTGAGTAAGTGGGTGAGTGAGTGGGTGAGTGAGTGAGACAGCTTGTTACTTAGACCTCTGTGCTAATCTGCAGTAATTAATTAGCAGTTTGCTAAACCTGACTAGCAATGTTTAAAGATGGCGTCCATGTTAAATCTAAGACTTGCTGCAGTATTGCTTCATTGTGTGTGTGTGTGTGTGTGTGTGTGTGTGTGTGTGTGTGTGTCTATTCATGTGAGTGTGCGTGTATGTGTGTGTGTGTATTCATATAAGTGTGCACGTACGTGTAAGTGTGTGAGTGTCTAAGCAAGTGTGTGTGTATTCATGTGTGTGTGTGTGTGTGTGTGTGTGTGTGTGTGTGTGTGTGTGTGTGTGTGTGAGTGTGTGAGCGAGTGTGTGTGTATTCATGTGAGTGTACGTGTGTGTGTGTTTGTGTGTTCGTGTGAGTGTGCGTGTGTGTGTGTGTGTGTACTTCCATATGGATGTGTGCCCCGTAGCGTTCCTGTCGCCATGGTTACCACGCCAGAGACACGTGAGCTGCTTTTCATCTGCTTTAACTACTGATGATTTCTCAGAAATGTTGAAATAAAACAGACCTTACAAATAAAGTGAGACTTTTAAAGTGTGTGTGTGTGTGTGTGTGTGTGTGTGTGTGTGTGTGTGTGTGTGTTCAGTAATGGTCTAACGACAGATGGTAGGCTCACATTTGTATAATGATACACTTACAGCTGTGGAGGAGGATAGTGAAGGCCAAGGGAGAATACACACACACACACACACACACACACACACACACACACACACACACTGAATGATTTGAAGCCCAACATGTCCTTGAAAAGGCGAGTTATTTCCAACAGCTCATTATGTGAAAAGTGTGTGTGTGTGTGTGTGTGTGTGTGTGTGTGTGTGTGTATGTGTGTGTGTTCTTCCGAAGTCAGGGACATGTCCAGGTAGAAACACACCCACACACCCACACAATACCCACCCACTCACTCATCTACACACACACACACACACACACACACACAGTATTGGAGACAGTGTTGTGTTCCTCCCTCCTGTCTGTCTGCATTAATGATCTGCAGTCAGTGTTAAGAGGCCAGTTAAGATCTGCAGTCTGTGTTAATAAACACTGACACACACACACACACACACACACACTATTCTATCACTATTTCCTGATTCTTTACAGTTAGCCCCCCCCCCCCCACCCCGTCTCTGTCTCTTCATTTCTTTACAGGACATTTTTTCCTCCTGTTTTATTTGCTTGATTTTCTTTTTCTCATTTCCTGTGTCTCCTGACTCCTTCTTTTTCGTACTTGTACCTTTTTCGGAAAGGCATGAATGTGTGTGTGTGTGTGTGTGTGTGTGTGTGTGTGTGTTCGTGTGTGTGTGTGTGTGTATCAGAGACAGAGACAAAGAAAGGTTTGCAGATCAGTCAGTTCAGCGGGGTTACGAGTGACAGCAGCAAAAACGCTGATGAGGCAAGAAATCGTGCAAACACACACACACACACCCACACACACAGACACACACACACACACAGACACAGGTATACACCACTGTAAATGCTGCAGCAGCGAAACTATAGCGCACAATCATCGATATAATGCTACCTACACTGGACAGAGACAGACCCAGGAATTGAGGGATAGAGAGACAGATAGACAGATAGATAGAGAAAGCGGGGAGGGGAGAGGGGAGGGGAGAGGGGGGGAGGGGAGGGGAGAGGGGGGCGGCAGAGGAACAGATAGAGGGAGGGCTCCTGAAAGTCAAGGTCAAGTCACTGGAGCGAACACACAGCACGAGAAAGTGGAGGGACAGAGGGAGAGATGGGGGGATAGGAAGAGAGAGGGGGGGAGAGGGGGGGAGGGGGTGGCAGGGGGGGAGGGGGTAGAGAGTAAAGGAGAGGCAGGGAGAGATTTCACATCAGCACTTTTGAATAATTAATTTCTCTTTTAGAGATAAAGAGATAAATCGTCTCTCTGCACAGCAATTTGATGAATGTCAAACAAGGTCAAGGGTCGCAGAATAAAAACATGTAAACAAAGGGTGGAGTCTAACTTTAATTTATTGTCCCCAAAACTAATCTTAAAAACACAGAAACAAATATCAAAAATGGGAAGATGTGAAGAACCTGACGGATAAAAGACGAGAGAGAGAGAAACAAGGAAACGTTATAAAATAAAAGGAAAGTGTCCGTGTGTGTGTGTGTGTGTGTGTGTGTGTGTGTGTGTGTGTGTGTGTGTGTGTTGTATTACATGGTCCCTAACCCATGCATTTCACCAACATTGGCCTTCAGTCTACACACGGTGCCCACCGCGTTACTCCCGCACTGTTAGTCAGTGTGGCTCTGCAGTTACACTAACACAGCACTAGATGGCGGTGGAGGTTCTACGCCCCTGTGTGCTGAGTGTCTTCGCAATGCTGCGGTGAGTTTATTCTGAACCGCATGCACACTAACCTGCAAGAAATTCTCCCAAACGAAACTGCAAGAAACAGTACTTCTGTACCAATCCCTGAGCTTGAAGCCCACCAGGAGGAGAGACGGCGCCCCCCAGTGGAAGGTTTCAGCTTTCACTTGAGGTGCATTGGAGAAAGTAGCTAAATCTGTGACAGTGAATAAAGTTGCTAGTAAGGCACGAAACACATATAAAGAGCACAGACGTCACCCTGGATAATTAGCAACTTTCGTTAGCTCACTCGTTTAGCAAAGTGTCGTCATTAAATGTTATTTATATTACCTGTTAACGTCGCTTAAGAGCACAAGACCAGCACCGACTTACACTGCTGGAACCACAGGCGAGTGTAAAGACTGTTAGAGCTCCAGGCAAAAATCTGCTGCGGATCTGATCAATCAGCGTTTATCATATTTATACCACAAACTAGCGTTAGTACGCGTCCCTGACGGTTAAGGAGTTTGTAGAAAGAGTTAAAATGTTAAAGCTAATGATAATCTGCTGATCTTTAATGTAATCAGTGATATTATTTTTTTTATTATTATTATTATTATTATTAATAATAATAATAATTTGTAAGTTGTAAGTTTCAGTAATTTCGATCAATTCTGTCCAGCCAGTTTGGTGTGATGATGTATCCCTTCACATTACTGCTTTTTATTAACACCACTGTTTTGGAACATATTTTATGTGTTCTGGTTTTTAAACGTCCTGCAGGAAAATAAACATACATTCATCTGTCCATTCATCTTTGAAGATTCAGATTTCATAGTCTACTCTCCTTGTTTTGGAGTAAGCCCTGCTGTGTCACTCTTCTGTTTCTGTTTCTTGAGGATTTTGGCGGCTTGTAGATTCATACTTTGTCTGATCGTCTCTGCCGAGTGACGCGTATAGCCACGCGATTTAACTTCAGGCAAATACTGAAGGACTGTCAAGGTTTTATCAAATTCTGTCTAGTCAGTTTTGTGTTATGCTGTGACAAAATCTGGCTGGACAGACATACAGACAGACAGACAGACAGACAGACAGACGGAAAATGTGCTAAGACTGAGTTCAAAACAATGTACAGGCAAAACCCTTCTTTTATTTATATAGATGATGAAAAAAATTATCAGTACAGTGTGTGTGTTAGTGTGTGTTTGTGCTGTGGTAGTGTACCAGCAAAATTGTTCCAATGGTGACATCACGTCCCTGGCCGAAAACAGTCGCAGTAGGACGGCATTAGTTGTTAAAACTATGTGGCACAGAACATTTCCTAAAAATTCATTCAGATACGTTTGTACACACTTACAAGCTGTTACTTTGGCTTTTAGCTAAGCTTTGTTCAGTCTATACCCTCTAAGCAAACATTGGGACGATTGATGACCGTTAATGGCATCTGTTGTGAATCAGATAACGTCAAACACGTCCGTTCAACAATCATATTGGAACTATTTTTCAACCATGACGGGACGGGTCCGAGGGACGTCATTTCAACAGTCATTAAACGTCAGTGTGAATTATTGTGTGTCAGTGTGTCTTAGTGTGTCTCAGAGTGAGTTAGTGTGTATCAGTGTGTCTTAGTGTGTTTTGGTGTGAGTTAGTAGTGCATCAGTGTGTCTTAGTGTGTCTCAGAGTGAGTTAGTGTGTATCAGTGTGTCTTAGTGTGTCTCAGAGTGAGTTAGTGTGTATCAGTGTGTGTTAGTGTGTCTCAGAGTGAGTTAGTGTGTATCAGTGTGTCTTAGTGTGTTTTAGTGTGAGTTAGTAGTGCATCAGTGTGTCTTAGTGTGTCTCAGAGTGAGTTAGTGTGTTTTAGTGTGTCTTAGAGTGAGTTAGTGTGTATCAGTGTGTGTTAGTGTGTCTCAGAGTGAGTTAGTGTGTCTCAGAGTGAGTCAGTGTGTCTTAGTGTGTCTCAGAGTGAGTTAGTGTGTATCAGTGTGTGTTAGTGTGTCTCAGAGTGAGTTAGTGTGTATCAGTGTGTCTTAGTGTGTCTCAGAGTGAGTTAGTGTGTGTCAGTGTGTCTTAGTGTGTCTCAGAGTGAGTTAGTGTGTGTCAGTGTGTGTAAGTGTGTTTTAGTGTGAGTTAGTAGTGCATCAGTGTGTGTCTCAGAGTGAGTTTGTGTGTGTCAGTGTGTGTTACAGTAGTATGAGGTGGTGTGTGTCATTGTAAGTTAGTGTGTGTCAGTTACTGATGGGTCGTTTATGAACGATTCGTTTTTTTTTAAGTGACTCAGATGAACGAGTCGTCTCGGAGAGTGATTCGTTCATTTTCTATTTGGCGCGCATGCGCAAAGAATCACAAAACCTCCGTACGTTATATACAGGAAACAGAAATGAGTCATTACCTTTGAGTCTTTTCGGTCCCGAGTCGTTCGTTCTTTTGTCACGTGACTCCCATAAACGTTATGCGGTGCAATAGATTAAAAAGAACGAACGACTCCGACTGCAAGTTATGATGTTGAGCTGCTCATTCTGTTTATTATAATATGTCCTTAACTGCATTGTAACATCTTCATCACTGGAACTATACACTAAATGTGTGTATGTAGAGGTGTGGGGGGTCTGTTTATTGAAAATGTAACATTTTATTTGATTTCTGATCAAAAGAACAAAATGAATGAAATGACTCAAAAAAAGATTCGTTGATTTTGATGAACGAGATTCAAAGAACCGAGTCACTAAAATGATTCGAACTTCCCATCACTAGTGTCAGTGTGTGTAGGTGTGGGGTGGTGTGTGTCATTGTGTGTCATTGTGAGTTAGTGTGTGTCAAAGTGAGTTAGTGTGTTTCAGTGTGTGTTAGTGTGATTTAAAGTCAAATAAAAATTCTATTTAAATCTTTTTTGTCACATACACAGTCATACACAGTATGATATGCAGTGAGACGTTTATACGGCCGCTAGTGACCTTAATAAAGATTATTAATAGGAAATAAATTATGGAATAAAATAAGAATAAAATTTAGAAAAACTTTAGCTACAGAAAATATACTGTAGCTATGGACGATAAGAACAAAATATAAAATATATACACACCCTACAAAATATAGAAATTTTGTTGTAAAAATATAGAAACTGTTGTTGGAAATTGACATAGAATTTAAGCAGAAATGTCCGGGGAGTGTGCATGTGTGTGAATGTCTGGATTTACTGTGTGCCAGAGTGTCCGAGTGTGTGTTATACTGAGCTATTGTGTTTCAGTGTGTGTCTGTTAGTGTTTGTTAGTGTGTGTTAGTATGCATTAGTGTGTTAGTGTGCGCTAGTGTGTGAAAGTTTGTGTTTGTATGTGTGTCAGTGTGTGTTAGTTTGTGTTTGTGTGTGTTAGTTTGTGTCAGTGTGTTAGTTTGTCTGTGTGTAAGTTTGTTTTAATATGTCAGTATGTGTTAGTTTGTGTTTGTGTATCAGTGTGTGTTAGTTTGTGTTTGTGTTTGTGTGTGTTAGTTTGTGTTTGTATGTGTGTCAGTGTGTGTTAGTTTGTGTTTGTGTGTGTTAGTTTTTGTTTGTGTGTGTCAGTGTGTGTCAGTGTGTGTTAGTTTGTGTGTCAGTGTGTGTTAGTTTGTGTGTCAGTGTGTGTTAGTTTGTGTTTGTGTGTGTCAGTGTGTGTTAGTTTGTGTGTGAGTGTGTGTTAGTTTGTGTGTGTCAGTGTGTGTTAGTTTGTGTGTCAGTGTGTGTTAGTTTGTGTTAGTGTGTCAGTGTGTGTTAGTTTGTGTTTGTGTGTGTCAGTGTGTGTTAGTTTGTGTGTCAGTGTGTGTTAGTTTGTGTTTGTGTGTGTCAGTGTGTGTTAGTTTGTGTTTGTGTGTGTCAGTGTGTGTTAGTTTGTGTGTCAGTGTGTGTTAGTTTGTGTGTGTCAGTGTGTGTTAGTTTGAGTTTGTGTGTGTCAGTGTGTTAGTTTGAGTTTGTGTGTGTCAGTGTGTGTTAGATTGTGTGTTAGTGTGTGTTAGTTTGTGTGTCAGTGTGTGTTAGTTTGTGTTTGTGTTTGTGTGTGTTAGTTTGTGTTTGTATGTGTGTCAGTGTGTGTTAGTTTGTGTTTTTGTGTGTCAGTGTGTGTCAGTGTGTGTTAGTTTGTGTCAGTGTGTGTTAGTTTGTGTCAGTGTGTGTTAGTTTGTGTTTGTGTGTCAGTGTGTGTTAGTTTGTGTTTGTGTGTGTCAGTGTGTGTTAGTTTGTGTGTTAGTGTGTGTTAGTTTGTGTGTCAGTGTGTGTTAGTTTGTGTTTGTGTGTCAGTTTGTGTTAGTTTGTGTCAGTGTGTGTTAGTTTGTGTTTGTGTGTTAGTGTGTGTTAGTTTGTGTTTGTGTGTCAGTGTGTGTTAGTTTGTGTGTCAGTGTGTGTTAGTTTGTGTTTGTGTGTCAGTTTGTGTTAGTTTGTGTTTGTGTGTCAGTTTGTGTTAGTTTGTGTCAGTGTGTGTTAGTTTGTGTTTGTGTGTTAGTGTGTGTTAGTTTGTGTTTGTGTGTGTCAGTGTGTGTTAGTTTGTGTGTCAGTGTGTGTTAGTTTGTGTTTGTGTGTCAGTGTGTGTTAGTTTGTGTTTGTGTGTGTCAGTGTGTGTTAGTTTGTGTTAGTGTGTGTTAGTTTGTGTGTCAGTGTGTGTTAGTTTGTGTTTGTGTGTGTCAGTGTGTGTTAGTTTGTGTGTCAGTGTGTGTTAGTTTGTGTGTGTCAGTGTGTGTTAGTTTGTGTGTCAGTGTGTGTTAGTTTGTGTTTGTGTGTGTCAGTGTGTGTTAGTTTGTGTTAGTGTGTGTTAGTTTGTGTGTCAGTGTGTGTTAGTTTGTGTTTGTGTATCAGTGTGTGTTAGTTTGTGTTTGTGTGTGTTAGTTTGTGTTTGTATGTGTTTCAGTGTGTGTTAGTTTGTGTTTGTGTGTGTTAGTTTTTGTTTGTGTGTGTCAGTGTGTGTCAGTGTGTGTTAGTTTGTGTTTGTGTGTGTCAGTGTGTGTTAGTTTGTGTGTCAGTGTGTGTTAGTTTGTGTTTGTGTGTGTCAGTGTGTGTTAGTTTAGGTGTGAGTGTGTGTTAGTTTGTGTGTGTCAGTGTGTGTTAGTTTGTGTGTCAGTGTGTGTTAGTTTGTGTTTGTGTGTCAGTGTGTGTTAGTTTGTGTGTCAGTGTGTGTTAGTGTGTGTTAGTTTGTGTGTCAGTGTGTGTTAGTTTGTGTTTGTGTGTGTCAGTGTGTGTTAGTTTGTGTTTGTGTGTGTCAGTGTGTGTTAGTTTGTGTGTTAGTGTGTGTTAGTTTGTGTTTGTGTTTGTGTGTGTTAGTTTGTGTTTGTATGTGTGTCAGTGTGTGTTAGTTTGTGTTTGTGTGTGTTAGTTTGTGTCAGTGTGTTAGATTGTGTTTGTGTGTGTTAGTTTGTGTTTGTTTGTGTCAGTGTGTTAGTTTGTGTTTGTGTGTGTCAGTGTGTGTTAGTTTGTGTTTGTGTGTGTCAGTGTGTGTCAGTGTGTGTTAGTTTGTGTTTGTGTGTGTCAGTGTGTGTTAGTTTGTGTCAGTGTGTGTCAGTTTGTGTCAGTGTGTGTTAGTTTGTGTTTGTGTGTTAGTGTGTGTTAGTTTGTGTTTGTGTGTCAGTGTGTGTTAGTTTGTGTGTGTTAGTTTGTGTCAGTGTGTTAGTTTGTGTTTGTGTGTGTCAGTGTGTGTTAGTTTTTCTTTGTGTGTGTCAGTGTGTGTTAGTTTGTGTTTGTGTGTGTCAGTGTGTGTCAGTGTGTGTTAGTTTGTGTTTGTGTGTGTCAGTGTGTGTTAGTTTGTGTCAGTGTGTGTTAGTTTTTGTTTGTGTGTTAGTGTGGGTTAGTTTGTGTTTGTGTGTCAGTGTGTGTTAGTTTGTGTTTGTGTGTGTCAGTGTGTGTTAGTTTGTGTGTCAGTGTGTGTTAGTTTGTGTTTGTGTGTCAGTGTGTGTTAGTTTGTGTTTGTGTGTGTCAGTGTGTGTTAGTTTGTGTGTCAGTGTGTTAGTTTGTGTTTGTGTGTCAGTGTGTGTTAGTTTGTGTGTGTCAGTGTGTGTTAGTTTGTGTTAGTGTGTGTTACTTTGTGTGTCAGTGTGTGTTAGTTTGTGTTTGTGTGTGTCAGTGTGTGTTAGTTTGTGTTAGTGTGTGTCAGTGTGTGTTAGTTTGTGTTAGTGTGTGTCAGTGTGTGTTAGTTTGTGTGTCAGTGTGTGTTAGTTTGTGTTTGTGTGTCAGTGTGTGTTAGTTTGTGTCAGTGTGTGTTAGTTTTTGTTTGTGTGTGTCAGTGTGTGTTAGTTTGTGTGTCAGTGTGTGTTAGTTTGTGTGTGTCAGTGTGTGTTAGTTTGTGTGTCAGTGTGTGTTAGTTTGTGTTTGTGTGTGTCAGTGTGTGTTAGTTTGTGTTAGTGTGTGTTAGTTTGTGTGTCAGTGTGTGTTAGTTTGTGTTTGTGTATCAGTGTGTGTTAGTTTGTGTTTGTGTGTGTTAGTTTGTGTTTGTATGTGTGTCAGTGTGTGTTAGTTTGTGTTTGTGTGTGTTAGTTTTTGTTTGTGTGTGTCAGTGTGTGTCAGTGTGTGTTAGTTTGTGTTTGTGTGTGTCAGTGTGTGTTAGTTTGTGTGTCAGTGTGTGTTAGTTTGTGTTTGTGTGTGTCAGTGTGTGTTAGTTTAGGTGTGAGTGTGTGTTAGTTTGTGTGTGTCAGTGTGTGTTAGTTTGTGTGTCAGTGTGTGTTAGTTTGTGTTTGTGTGTCAGTGTGTGTTAGTTTGTGTGTCAGTGTGTGTTAGTGTGTGTTAGTTTGTGTGTCAGTGTGTGTTAGTTTGTGTTTGTGTGTGTCAGTGTGTGTTAGTTTGTGTTTGTGTGTGTCAGTGTGTGTTAGTTTGTGTGTTAGTGTGTGTTAGTTTGTGTTTGTGTTTGTGTGTGTTAGTTTGTGTTTGTATGTGTGTCAGTGTGTGTTAGTTTGTGTTTGTGTGTGTTAGTTTGTGTCAGTGTGTTAGATTGTGTTTGTGTGTGTTAGTTTGTGTTTGTTTGTGTCAGTGTGTTAGTTTGTGTTTGTGTGTGTCAGTGTGTGTTAGTTTGTGTTTGTGTGTGTCAGTGTGTGTCAGTGTGTGTTAGTTTGTGTTTGTGTGTGTCAGTGTGTGTTAGTTTGTGTCAGTGTGTGTCAGTTTGTGTCAGTGTGTGTTAGTTTGTGTTTGTGTGTTAGTGTGTGTTAGTTTGTGTTTGTGTGTCAGTGTGTGTTAGTTTGTGTGTGTTAGTTTGTGTCAGTGTGTTAGTTTGTGTTTGTGTGTGTCAGTGTGTGTTAGTTTTTCTTTGTGTGTGTCAGTGTGTGTTAGTTTGTGTTTGTGTGTGTCAGTGTGTGTCAGTGTGTGTTAGTTTGTGTTTGTGTGTGTCAGTGTGTGTTAGTTTGTGTCAGTGTGTGTTAGTTTTTGTTTGTGTGTTAGTGTGGGTTAGTTTGTGTTTGTGTGTCAGTGTGTGTTAGTTTGTGTTTGTGTGTGTCAGTGTGTGTTAGTTTGTGTGTCAGTGTGTGTTAGTTTGTGTTTGTGTGTCAGTGTGTGTTAGTTTGTGTTTGTGTGTGTCAGTGTGTGTTAGTTTGTGTGTCAGTGTGTTAGTTTGTGTTTGTGTGTCAGTGTGTGTTAGTTTGTGTGTGTCAGTGTGTGTTAGTTTGTGTTAGTGTGTGTTACTTTGTGTGTCAGTGTGTGTTAGTTTGTGTTTGTGTGTGTCAGTGTGTGTTAGTTTGTGTTAGTGTGTGTCAGTGTGTGTTAGTTTGTGTTAGTGTGTGTCAGTGTGTGTTAGTTTGTGTGTCAGTGTGTGTTAGTTTGTGTTTGTGTGTCAGTGTGTGTTAGTTTGTGTCAGTGTGTGTTAGTTTTTGTTTGTGTGTGTCAGTGTGTGTTAGTTTGTGTTTGTGTGTGTCAGTGTGTGTTAGTTTGAGTCAGTGTGTGTTAGTTTGTGTCAGTGTGTGTTAGTTTGTGTTAGTGTGTGTCAGTGTGTGTTAGTTTGTGTTTGTGTGTGTCAGTGTATGTTAGTTTGTGTGTCAGTGTGTGTCAGTTTGTGTTTGTGTGCCAGTGTGTGTTAGTTTGTGTTTGTGTGTGTTAGTTTGTGTCAGTGTGTTAGTTTGTGTTTGTGTGTGTTAGTTTGTGTTTGTGTGTGTCAGTGTGTGTTAATTTGTGTGTGTCAGTGTGTGTTAGTTTTTCTTTGTGTGTGTCAGTGTGTGTTAGTTTGTGTTTGTGTGTGTCAGTGTGTGTGTTAGTTTGTGTCAGTGTGTGTTAGTTTGTGTCAGTGTGTGTTAGTTTGTGTTTGTATGTTAGTGTGTGTTAGTTTGTGTTTGTGTGTCAGTGTGTGTTAGTTTGTGTTTGTGTGTGTTAGTTTGTGTCAGTGTGTTAGTTTGTGTTTGTGTGTTAGTTTGTGTTTGTGTGTGTCAGTGTGTGTTAGTTTGTGTTTGTGTGTGTCAGTGTGTGTCAGTTTTTCTTTGTGTGTGTCAGTGTGTGTTAGTTTGTGTCAGTGTGTGTTAGTTTGTGTTTGTGTGTTAGTTTGTGTTTGTGTGTGTCAGTGTGTGTTAGTTTGTGTTTGTGTGTGTCAGTGTGTGTCAGTTTTTCTTTGTGTGTGTCAGTGTGTATTAGTTTGTGTCAGTGTGTGTTAGTTTGTGTCAGTGTGTGTTAGTTTGTGTTTGTGTGTCAGTGTGTTAGTTTGTGTTTGTGTGTGTTAGTGTGTGTTAGTTTGTGTCAGTGTGTGTTAGTTTGTGTTTGTGTGTTAGTTTGTGTTTGTGTGTCAGTGTGTGTTAGTTTGTGTTTGTGTGTGTCAGTGTGTGTTAGTTTGTGTTTATGTGTGTCAGTGTATGTTAGTTTGTGTTTGTGTGTTAGGGTGTGTTAGTTTGTGTTTGTGTGTCAGTGTGTGTTAGTTTGTGTTTGTGTGTGTCAGTGTGTGTCAGTGTGTGTTAGTTTGTGTTTGTGTGTCAGTGTGTGTTAGTTTGTGTTTGTGTGTGTCAGTGTGTGTTAGTTCGTGTGTCAGTGTGTGTTAGTTTGTGTTTGTGTGTGTCAGTGTGTGTTTGTGTGTGTCAGTGTGTGTTAGTTTGTGTTTGTGTGTGTCAGTGTGTGTTAGTTTGTGTGTCAGTGTGTGTTAGTTTGTGTTTGTGTGTGTCAGTGTGTGTTAGTTTGTGTGTGAGTGTGTGTTAGTTTGTGTTTGTGTTTGTATGTAGTGTGTGTAGTTTGTGTTTGTATGTGTCAGTGTGTGTTAGTTTGTGTTTGTGTGTGTTAGTTTTTGTTTGTGTGTTTCAGTGTGTGTTAGTTTGTGTTTGTGTGTGTCAGTGTGTGTTAGTCTGTGTTTGTGTGTGTCAGTGTGTGTTAGTCTGTGTTTGTGTGTGTCAGTTTGTGTTAGTTTTTCTTTGTGTGTGTCAGTGTGTGTCAGTGTGTGTTAGTTTGTGTGTCAGTGTGTGTTAGTTTGTGTTTGTGTATCAGTGTGTGTTAGTTTGTGTTTGTGTGTGTCAGTGTGTGTTAGTTTGTGTGTCAGTGTGTGTTAGTTTGTGTTTGTGTGTCAGTGTGTGTTAGTTTGTGTTTGTGTGTGTCAGTGTGTTAGTTTGTGTGTCAGTGTGTGTTAGTTTGTGTTTGTGTGTCAGTGTGTGTTAGTTTGTGTGTGTCAGTGTGTGTTAGTTTGTGTGTCAGTGTGTGTTAGTTTGTGTGTCAGTGTGTGTTAGTTTGTGTTTGTGTGTGTCAGTGTGTGTTAGTTTGTGTGTCAGTGTGTGTTAGTTTGTGTTTGTGTGTGTCAGTGTGTGTTAATTTGTGTGTCAGTGTGTGTTAGTTTTTGTTTGTGTGTTAGTGTGGGTTAGTTTGTGTTTGTGTGTCAGTGTGTGTTAGTTTGTGTTTGTGTGTGTCAGTGTGTGTTAGTTTGTGTGTCAGTGTGTGTTAGTTTGTGTTTGTGTGTCAGTGTGTGTTAGTTTGTGTTTGTGTGTGTCAGTGTGTGTTAGTTTGTGTGTCAGTGTGTTAGTTTGTGTTTGTGTGTCAGTGTGTGTTAGTTTGTGTTTGTGTGTGTCAGTGTGTGTTAGTTTGTGTTAGTGTGTGTTACTTTGTGTGTCAGTGTGTGTTAGTTTTTGTTTGTGTGTGTCAGTGTGTGTCAGTGTGTGTTAGTTTGTGTTTGTGTGTGTCAGTGTGTGTTAGTTTGTGTCAGTGTGTGTTAGTTTGTGTCAGTGTGTGTTAGTTTGTGTTTGTGTGTGTCAGTGTATGTTAGTTTGTGTGTCAGTGTGTGTTAGTTTGTGTTTGTGTGTCAGTGTGTGTTAGTTTGTGTTTGTGTGTCAGTGTGTGTTAGTTTGTGTGTCATTGTGTGTTAGTTTGTGTTTGTGTGTCAGTGTGTGTTAGTTTGTGTTTGTGTGTCAGTGTGTGTTAGTTTGTGTGTCATTGTGTGTTAGTTTGTGTTTGTGTGTGTCAGTGTGTGTTAGTTTGTGTGTCAGTGTCTGTTAGTTTGTGTTTGTGTGTGTCAGTGTGTGTTAGTTTGTGTTAGTGTGTGTTAGTTTGTGTGTCAGTGTCTGTTAGTTTGTGTTTGTGTGTGTTAGTTTGTGTTTGTTTGTGTCAGTGTGTGTTAGTTTGTGTTTGTGTGTGTTAGTTTGTGTCAGTGTGTTAGTTTGTGTTTGTGTGTGTTAGTTTGTGTTTGTGTGTGTTAGTTTTTATTTGTGTGTGTCAGTGTGTGTTAGTTTATGTTTGTGTGTGTCAGTGTGTGGTAGTTTGTGTTTGTGTGTTAGTTTGTGTCAGTGTGTGTTAGTTTGTGTTTGTGTGTGTCAGTGTGTGTTAGTTTGTGTGTCAGTGTGTGTTAGTTTGTGTTTGTGTTTCAGTGTGTGTCAGTGTGTGTTAGTTTGTGTTAGTGTGTGTTAGTTTGTGTGTCAGTGTGTGTTATTTTGTGTTTGTGTGTGTCAGTGTGTGTTAGTTTGTTTGTGTGTCAGTGTGTGTTAGTTTGTGTGTCATTGTGTGTTAGTTTGTGTTTGTGTGTGTCAGTGTGTGTTAGTTTG
Source organism: Clarias gariepinus (assembly GCF_024256425.1). Lineage (NCBI taxonomy): Eukaryota > Metazoa > Chordata > Actinopteri > Siluriformes > Clariidae > Clarias > Clarias gariepinus. The sequence goes on from NC_071119.1 coordinate 1,193,050, forward strand.
TGTGTCAGTGTCTGTTAGTTTGTGTTTGTGTGTGTCAGTGTGTGTTAGTTTGTGTAAGTGTGTGTTAGTTTGTGTGTCAGTGTGTGTTAGTTTGTGTTTGTGTGTGTTAGTTTGTGTTTGTTTGTGTCAGTGTGTGTTAGTTTGTGTTTGTGTGTGTTAGTTTGTGTCAGTGTGTTAGTTTGTGTTTGTGTGTGTTAGTTTGTGTTTGTGTGTGTCAGTGTGTGTTAGTTTGTGTGTCAGTGTGTGTTAGTTTGTGTCTGTGTGTGTTAGTTTTTGTTTGTGTGTGTCAGTGTGTGTTAGTTTGTGTTTGTGTGTGTCAGTGTGTGGTAGTTTGTGTTTGTGTGTTAGTTTGTGTCAGTGTGTGTTAGTTTGTGTTTGTGTGTGTCAGTGTGTGTTAGTTTGTGTGTCAGTGTGTGTTAGTTTGTGTTTGTGTTTCAGTGTGTGTCAGTGTGTGTTAGTTTGTGTTAGTGTGTGTTAGTTTGTGTGTCAGTGTGTGTTATTTTGTGTTTGTGTGTGTCAGTGTGTGTTAGTTTGTGTGTGTCAGTGTGTGTCAGTGTGTGTTAGTTTGTGTGTCAGTGTGTGTTAGTTTGTGTTTGTGTGTCAGTGTGTGTTAGTTTATGTTTGTGTGTGTCAGTGTGTGTTAGTTTGTGTTAGTGTGTCAGTGTGTGTTAGTTTGTGTTTGTGTGTGTCAGTGTGTGTTAGTGTGTGTTAGTTTGTGTTTGTGTGTGTCAGTGTGTGTTAGTTTGTGTTTGTGTGTCAGTGTGTGTTAGTTTGTGTGTCAGCGTGTGTTAGTTTGTGTTTGTGTGTGTCAGTGTGTGTTAGTTTGTGTCAGTGTGTGTTAGTTTGTGTTTGTGTGTGTCAGTGTGTGTTAGTTTGTGTTTGTGTGTGTCAGTGTGTGTTAGTTTGTGTCAGTGTGTTAGTTTGTCTGTGTGTAAGTTTGTTTTAATATGTCAGTATGTGTTAGTTTGTGTTTGTGTATCAGTGTGTGTTAGTTTGTGTTTGTGTATCAGTGTGTGTTAGTTTGTGTTTGTGTGTGTTAGTTTGTGTTTGTGTGTGTTAGTTTGTGTTTGTGTGTGTTAGTTTGTGTTTGTGTGTGTCAGTGTGTCTTAGTTTGTGTTAGTGTGTGTCAGTGTGTGTTAGTTTGTGTGTCAGTGTGTGTCAGTTTATGTGTAAGTGTGTGTTAGTTTGTGTTTGTGTGTCAGTGTGTGTTAGTTTATGTTTGTGTGTGTCAGTGTGTGTTAGTTTGTGTTTGTGTGTGTCAGTGTGTGGTAGTTTGTGTTTGTGTGTTAGTTTGTGTCAGTGTGTGTTAGTTTGTGTTTGTGTGTGTCAGTGTGTGTTAGTTTGTGTGTCAGTGTGTGTTAGTTTGTGTTTGTGTGTCAGTGTGTGTCAGTGTGTGTTAGTTTGTGTTAGTGTGTGTTAGTTTGTGTGTCAGTGTGTGTTATTTTGTGTTTGTGTGTGTCAGTGTGTGTTAGTTTGTGTTTGTGTGTGTCAGTGTGTGTCAGTGTGTGTTAGTTTGTGTGTCAGTGTGTGTTAGTTTGTGTTTGTGTGTCAGTGTGTGTTAGTTTATGTTTGTGTGTGTCAGTGTGTGTTAGTTTGTGTTAGTGTGTCAGTGTGTGTTAGTTTGTGTTTGTGTGTGTCAGTGTGTGTTAGTTTGTGTTAGTGTGTGTTAGTTTGTGTTTGTGTGTGTCAGTGTGTGTTAGTTTGTGTTTGTGTGTCAGTGTGTGTTAGTTTGTGTGTCAGCGTGTGTTAGTTTGTGTTTGTGTGTGTCAGTGTGTGTTAGTTTGTGTCAGTGTGTGTTAGTTTGTGTTTGTGTGTGTCAGTGTGTGTTAGTTTGTGTTTGTGTGTGTCAGTGTGTGTTAGTTTGTGTCAGTGTGTTAGTTTGTCTGTGTGTAAGTTTGTTTTAATATGTCAGTATGTGTTAGTTTGTGTTTGTGTATCAGTGTGTGTTAGTTTGTGTTTGTGTATCAGTGTGTGTTAGTTTGTGTTTGTGTGTGTTAGTTTGTGTTTGTGTGTGTTAGTTTGTGTTTGTGTGTGTCAGTGTGTCTTAGTTTGTGTTAATGTGTGTCAGTGTGTGTTAGTTTGTGTGTCAGTGTGTGTCAGTTTGTGTGTAAGTGTGTGTTAGTTTGTGTTTGTGTGTCAGTGTGTGTTAGTTTATGTTTGTGTGTGTCAGTGTGTGTTAGTTTGTGTTTGTGTGTCAGTGTGTGTTAGTTTGTGTTAGTGTGTGTCGGTGTGTGTTAGTTTGTGTTTGTGTGTGTCAGTGTGTGTTAGTTTGTGTTAGTTTGTGTTTGTCTGTCAGTGTGTGTTAGTTTGTGTTTGTGTGTCAGTTTGTGTTAGTTTGTGTGTCAGTGTGTGTTAGTTTGTGTTTGTGTGTGTCAGTGTGTGTTAGTTTGTGTGTCAGTGTGTGTTAGTTTGTGTTTGTGTGTGTCAGTGTGTGTTAATTTGTGTGTCAGTGTGTGTCAGTGTGTTAGTTTGTCTGTGTGTAAGTTTGTTTTAATATGTCAGTATGCGTTAGTTTGTGTTAATGTGTTAGTTTGTGTCAGTGTGTTAGTTTGTGTTTGTGTATCAGTGTGTGTTAGTTTGTGTTTGTGTGTGTTTGTGTGTGTTAGTTTGTGTTTGTGTGTGTTAGTTTGTGTTTGTGTGTGTCAGTGTGTGTTAGTTTGTGTCAGTGTGTGTTAGTTTGTGTCAGTGTGTTAGTTTGTGTTTGTGTATCAGTGTGTGTTAGTTTGTGTTTGTGTGTGTCAGTGTGTGTTAATTTGTGTTTGTGTGTGTCAGTGTTTGTTAGTTTGTGTTTGTGTGTGTTAGTTTGTGTTTGTGTGTGTCAGTGTTTCTTAGTTTGTGTCAGTGTGTGTTAGTTTTTGTTTGTGTGTGTCAGTGTGTGTTAGTTTGTGTTTGTGTGTGTCAGTGTGTGATAGTTTGTGTTTGTGTGTCAGTGTGTGTTAGTTTGTGTTTGTGTGTGTCAGTGTGTGTTAGTTTGTGTTTGTGTTTGTGTGTGTTAGTTTGTGTTTGTGTGTGTCAGTTTGTGTTAGTTTGTGTGTCAGTGTGTGTTAGTTTGTGTTTGTGTGTCAGTGTGTGTTAGTTTGTGTTTGTGTGTGTCAGTGTGTGTTAGTTTGTGTGTCAGTGTGTTAGTTTGTGTTTGTGTGTCAGTGTGTGTTAGTTTGTGTTTGTGTGTGTCAGTGTGTGTTAATTTGTGTTAGTGTGTGTTAGTTTGTGTGTCAGTGTGTGTTAGTTTGTGTTTGTGTGTGTCAGTGTGTGTTAGTTTGTGTTAGTGTGTGTCAGTGTGTGTTAGTTTGTGTGTCAGTGTGTGTTAGTTTGTGTGTCAGCGTGTGTCAGTGTGTGTTAGTTTGTGTGTCAGTGTGTGTTAGTTTGTGTTTGTGTGTCAGTGTGTGTTAGTTTTTGTTTGTGTGTGTCAGTGTGTGTCAGTGTGTGTTAGTTTGTGTTTGTGTGTGTCAGTGTGTGTTAGTTTGTGTCAGTGTGTGTTAGTTTGTGTCAGTGTGTGTTAGTTTGTGTTTGTGTGTCAGTGTGTGTTAGTTTATGTTTGTGTGTGTCAGTGTGTGTCAGTGTGTGTTAGTTTGTGTTTGTGTGTGTCAGTGTATGTTAGTTTGTGTGTCAGTGTGTGTTAGTTTGTGTTTGTGTGTCAGTGTGTGTTACTTTGTGTTTGTGTGTGTCAGTGTGTGTTAGTTTGTGTGTCAGTGTGTGTTAGTTTGTGTTTGTGAGTCAGTGTGTGTTAGTTTGTGTTTGTGTGTCAGTGTGTGTTAGTTTGTGTGTCATTGTGTGTTAGTTTGTGTTTGTGTGTGTCAGTGTGTGTTAGTTTGTGTGTCAGTGTCTGTTAGTTTGTGTTTGTGTGTGTCAGTGTGTGTTAGTTTGTGTTAGTGTGTGTTAGTTTGTGTGTCAGTGTGTGTTAGTTTGTGTTTGTGTGTGTTAGTTTGTGTTTGTTTGTGTCAGTGTGTGTTAGTTTGTGTTTGTGTGTGTTAGTTTGTGTCAGTGTGTTAGTTTGTGTTTGTGTGTGTTAGTTTGTGTTTGTGTGTGTCAGTGTGTGTTAGTTTGTGTTTGTGTTTGTTAGTTTGTGTCTGTGTGTTTTAGTTTTTGTTTGTGTGTGTCAGTGTGTGTTAGTTTGTGTTTGTGTGTGTCAGTGTGTGGTAGTTTGTGTTTGTGTGTTAGTTTGTGTCAGTGTGTGTTAGTTTGTGTTTGTGTGTGTCAGTGTGTGTTAGTTTGTGTGTCAGTGTGTGTTAGTTTGTGTTTGTGTTTCAGTGTGTGTCAGTGTGTGTTAGTTTGTGTTAGTGTGTGTTAGTTTGTGTCAGTGTGTGTTATTTTGTGTTTGTGTGTGTCAGTGTGTGTTAGTTTGTGTGTCAGTGTGTGTCAGTGTGTGTTAGTTTGTGTGTCAGTGTGTGTTAGTTTGTGTTTGTGTGTCAGTGTGTGTTAGTTTATGTTTGTGTGTGTCAGTGTGTGTTAGT
>NC_071119.1:1202500-1207500 GCF_024256425.1 Clarias gariepinus
GTAAGCAGGTTAAATAAATAAATAAATAAATAAATAGGTTGGAAGGTAAAACTCAGTTCAACACCTCTGGGCCGTTAATGTCTACTTTAATGAACAGTTGTTGCGTCACAGTAAAGACTCGCCAGAGAAGAAAACAAGAAAAGTAATATTAATAATAAATATGCTAAAAAAAGATATTGTGAGAAACCTCTGACACGGTACAGACTCGATTTTACACTAACCTCATATATAATCATCGAATCTGACTGTTTTATTAAAGTGCACATTTACATCTCTCTCTTCGATCATATCTAATAGCCCCCCCACTGTCCAATGTCATATTTACACCTGTGTGTGTGTGCGTGTGTGTTAAATATTTATACATTTATATTTATTTAACAGCTCACACTTCCATCAACGACAGTAAACAATGTGTTCTGTAGCACCGTGTGTGTATCTACCTGACATTTATCTAGCTCAGATTTTTCTCATCACACTAACCGTCGTATTAAAAACATTAAACAGAAACTCATTAAACTGATTGTAGTATATACAGTACAGCACAATTAAACAGCCTGTCCCTTTAACGAGGACGTTCATCGTGAATAATTCATGTCAATGTTTAATGTCTGTGTTAAAGACGCACAAAAGTATTGATATTAAATTAAATTAAAGGATGTAGATTAAATCAAACAACAAATGTTTTACTGCGACAGGCTGCAAATTGCCCAAAGACACGATTTGAAAACTGGTTGTTTAAGTAACAACATTAGCAGCAATTTTATTTCTCCTCTCATCTGCACTGATATCGATCAGCATTTAGCATCAGCAGGATCAGGTACAGGAACTGGACTGAAAATGACGAGAGACGAAATAGATCCTTCAGGAAACCTGGGAATACTGTTCCTCAAGACTACATAAAAATACAAGAAGGTCTGCAGTCTTGGTAGGTAAGTATGAAAGAATGAAATGGTAAATAATTTCCACAGTACCTTTTATTAAAATATGTTGTTTTGTTAAACTTTTTTTTATTGATTTTGTCTTTCTTCCTTCTTAAAGAAAGTGTTCTTTAACCTCTAACAGCCAGAATAAAGTCTATTCATATAATCATACTGTATGTTAATATTTTATATACTGTACATATTTGAATATATACTGTATATAACATTAAGCTACACATTTAAGATAATTCACTGATTCACAGAACACAAAGCTCTAGATAAGCACACACTCACTTAGAGCTAATCTCCAACATCCAGAAAAATATGAGCTAGCTAATGTAGATTTTCATCAATACATTACGTCCAGTAGAGTAAATTTGCATATTGTTACCACTTCAGTGAGTTATCTTCTTAATTATTTGTGGCTTTCAGTCTTAACAAATGAAGGTTATTAGATGATATTAAAATAGTATAAGTAAAGAATTTAAATATTCAATTTAGCTCCGACATTGCTAAAGTTTCTGAATAAAGTTAGAAATGTTCTGACTTTTCCCTTTTATAAATACTGTATATATTTAGATATAACGCATTTCATAAACATAAAAAAATCATTATAAGACCAAATGAAGATAAAACGTTTAAATAAAATAGGAAGAAAACAGTATATAGTGCAGTGATATTTACAGAAAGTGCAGCAGAGAAACAGATCAATCGAGGGCAGAAGAAAGCAGTCGAGTTTTAAGTTTAGACTTGGCTCGAACTGGAGCACATTGAAGGTCATTAGGAAGCGTAAACCACAGCATTGTATCTATAAGCAGACTCACCGTGTCCAGTTCTGACCCGAAGTTCAACCAGCTGCCTGCTTCCTGAAGATCTCAAAGGCCTGAAGCCACCTCCTTAGGTACGCCTGCTCAACTGCTTGTTGACAAAAATATCTAATATGCCAATCACATGGCAGCACCTCACTGCGTTTAGGCATGTAGACACGGTCGAGATGATCCACCGAATTTTAAACCAAGCATCAGAATAAGGAAAAGATTTGATTTAAGTGCCTTTGAGCGTGGCGTGGTAGTTGGTGCCAGATGGGCTGGTCTGAGGATTTCCCAAACTGCTGATTTACTGGGATTTTCACACACAACTATCTCTAGAGGATTGACAAAACATTACCTAGTCTAATGAGTCTCAATTTCTGCTGTGGATGGTTGGTTCAGAATTTGTTGTTACCCACATGAAAACCTGAATCCATCTTAGTTTACATCAGTGGTTCAGGCTGTAATGGTGTGAGAGAGATTTACTTGGCCCCTTGAGCATGGTTTAAATACCACAGCTTAGGAGTATTGATGTCCACCAGATTTAAAATCATCTCACACTGGACACCCCTGTACTCAAATTGCCTTCACAGCCATTGTATCTCAGTCCGACAAATAAACTTTGGAATGTGGTTGAACCGGATGTGGAGGAATGTTTCCATCACCTTTTTGGATCTGTGCCAAGAAGAGTTAAGGTGGTTAGAGTTAAATGTACAAGGTGTACCTAATAAAGTTGCCGTGAGTGTATGCTCTTCAAGGAGACTCAAGGAAGGAGGTGATTTATAAACGAATAACAGCAGTTTAAAGGTTTTGTTTTTTATTCGGCGATCAGGTACAGATTTAAGAACACGAGTGATGTGTTCAGTGCTCCTGGTTCTTGTTAAAACCCTCTATGAGTCGACATCGCACCAAGGTCTTTTCGGGAAGGCCACTGAGTGTCAACTGAACAGCGATGATAGACAGCATTATTGTATTGGGAGCATGTACAAATTAAATAAGAGCGGTCCACAAGTGGAACCCTGGGGTACCCCATGTGTCATGGTGATTTCTTCAGATTTATGATTCCCAATGGAAACAACATAACATAGCCTCCAGCTTCTGGATATGATCTAACCCCACTGAGGAGCATTCCTGACAATCCCACCCAGACTTCCAGTCTGTTAGGAAGAACTTTATGATCTACACTATCACAATATACTTTCTCTCTCTCTCTCTCTCTCTCTCTCTCTCTCGTGCTATCTCTATATCGCACATTCTCCCTGGTGTTTGCACGTACAGTGTTTATGTTATTGCCTCGGGCCGATTCTGAAGCTGGAGTGGAGTTAAGTGTGGAGGTATTGATTGATTGTGTGTTGAGGAGAAAAACACATTAAAAGAACGTTTTATTTCTGTCCTGCAAATCTAAACATCGATATGAGCTGTGTTTAAACATTAATCATACACACCACTGAATACCAATTTCACAGTGTCTATATTTTACAAAATACACACACACATACACACACACACAACACTTAACATATACAGTGTATTATTTATTAATGAACAATTTTCCGTAGATTTTTGGCATACTTGTCCAGAGTAAAAACAAAACGCAGTTTTTAACTGATTATTTCTTTTATTAGGAGAAAAAGAACTGTCCAGAAATAATGGCATTTTGTATTTACTCTGGTTATCTTTATTTGATTATCTAAATTAAGTGTGACAAAAAAAAAAAAGGCAAATACTTTTTGCCAGCGCTGTACGTTACAGTGGCTATAAACACTCATCTCCTTGCCATCCTCTCGACAACTCCAGCTTGACCCCTGACCATCACAGCGCTGATACCGGAGACTCCTTCCTTTTCCTCTCATCCCTTTTACATGCTCTAATGTCCCTGTGACTGACCCGTCACTATGGCAACCGTATCATACCAGAGCAAGCACAGGAACACGAACGCACACGAGTGTCAGAGCCGCTGTTATAGAGAACTAATCAACACCTTCTGACCAATCAGAGCGCGGGACTGTTCAATTTATACACCAAGGAACACACGAAATTACCCAGTGTGTGTGTGTGTGTGTGTGTGTGTGTGTGTGTGTGTGTGTGTGTGTTGTCAACAAGGGAATTCAAATAAGAAATAAGGTCCAAAATAATGCATTCACAAACACACTTACACAGACACACACACACACACACACACACACACACACACACACACACACACACACAAACATTAAAATCAAAGGGCTATCCAAAGCAAACACAAAGCTAAAACAAAGTACAGAACAAAGCCACCTTACACACACACACACACACACACACACACACACACACACACATTACAAAACAAAAATAAAGAACACATGAACAAAATAGATATCTTCTGTTTGTACACACACACTTTGATAAATCAAACAGCTATTGGAAACAAAGCTGTGGAACAAAGATGCTTTGTGTTCCCACACACACACACACACACACACACACACACACACACACACAGTTTAAGTGTTGTGATGCTTTGAATGCAATTGGAAGGATTTAGGTGTGTGTGTGTGTGTGTGTGTGTGCACGTTGATTGCTCTGTCTCTCTCTCACTCCTCCACACTTTTTTGTCTTCCTCTCACCTCTCTCTATTCTTCACTTATCATTTCTATAAATATTCTCTCTGTCTCTCTCTCTTTCTCTCCCGTCTCTCTCTCTCTCTCTCTCTCTCTCCCGTCTCTCTCTCTCTCTCTCTCTCTCTCTCTCTCTCTCTCTCTTTCTGTCCCTCTGCCCTTCTGTCTCTGTCTCTCTTTACATTCTGTCACTTTCCTTCTCTCCTCCCCGCTCTTTAGCCGTACACGGAGGGGATTAGTTTCTCACGGTGAGTTAATCCTCTCGCGTCAGGACGGTGATTAAAGCCAGGATGTGTTTTCATCAGGCTCTCGGATATTAGCGCGCGTTTTATATTTAAACGCTAGTTTTAACGCGTCCTCGATTCCATCGGAGACGTGTTTGTGGAACGCCAGAGGAAGGCGTCTCCAGTGTCTGTGCCGTGTGAGAGGTGGAGCCGTGACATCCTCGGTACAGGGAAGGTGGGGCGGGGTTAGGGGCCTTGCTCAGGGGCCCGACAGCAGCAGCAGACTGGCAGGGCAGGGCTCGAACCGGCAACCTTCCGATCTGTAACTCAGAGCTTTAACACACTGAGTGATCACCGCAGGGTGAACAGGGACGCACTGTACGGTGTTTGTTCATTAATAATGAACTGTGTAACACGGGGTGTAACATCTAGGAATAAAACACTCGG
>NC_071119.1:1212500-1222500 GCF_024256425.1 Clarias gariepinus
CAGCGTGGTGTTCCTGAGCACTGGGTGTGTGTTTGCAGCGTGGTGTTCCTGAGCAATGGGTGTGTGTTTGCAGTGTGGTGTTCCAGAGCAATGGGTGTGTGTTTGTAGCGTGGTGTTCCAGAGCAATGGGTGTGTGTTTGCAGCGTGGTGTTCCTGAGCACTGTGTGTGTGTTTGTAGCGTGGTGTTCCTGAGCACTGGGTGTGTGTTTGCAGCGTGGTGTTCCTGAGCACTGGGTGTGTGTTTGTAGCGTGGTGTTCCGGAGCACTGGGTGTGTGTTTGCAGCGTGGTGTTCCTGAGCACTGTGTGTGTGTTTGTAGCGTGGTGTTCCTGAGCACTGGGTGTGTGTTTGCAGCGTGGTGTTCCTGAGCACTGGGTGTGTGTTTGCAGCGTGGTGTTCCTGAGCACTGGGTGTGTGTTTGCAGCGTGGTGTTCCTGAGCAATGGGTGTGTGTTTGCAGTGTGGTGTTCCAGAGCAATGGGTGTGTGTTTGTAGCGTGGTGTTTTTGAGCACTGTGTGTGTGTTTGCAGCGTGGTGTTCCTGAGCACTGTGTGTGTGTTTGTAGCGTGGTGTTCCTGAGCACTGGGTGTGTGTTTGCAGTGTGATGTTCCTGAGCACTGGGTGTGTGTTTGTAGCGTGGTGTTCCGGAGCACTGGGTGTGTGTTTGCAGCGTGGTGTTCCGGAGCACTGTGTGTGTGTTTGTAGCGTGGTGTTCCTGAGCACTGGGTGTGTGTTTGCAGTGTGGTGTTCCTGAGCACTGGGTGTGTGTTTTTAGCGTGGTGTTCCGGAGCACTGGGTGTGTGTTTGTAGCGTGGTGTTCCGGAGCACTGCGTGTGTGTTTGTAGCGTGGTGTTCCGGAGCACTGGGTGTGTGTTTGCAGCGTGGTGTTCCTGAGCACTGGGTGTGTGTTTGCAGCATGGTGTTCCTGAGCACTGGGTGTGTGTTTGCAGTGTGGTGTTCCGGAGCACTGGGTGTGTGTTTGCAGTGTGGTGTTCCTGAGCACTGGGTGTGTGTTTGCAGTGTGGTGTTCCTGAGCACTGGGTGTGTGTTTGCAGCGTGGTGTTCCTGAGCACTGGGTGTGTGTTTGTAGCGTGGTGTTCCTGAGCACTGGGTGTGTGTTTGCAGCGTGGTGTACCTGAGCACTGGGTGTGTGTTTGCAGTGTGGTGTTCCTGAGCACTGGGTGTGTGTTTGCAGCGTGGTGTTCCTGAGCACTGGGTGTGTGTTTGCAGCGTGGTGTTCCTGAGCACTGGGTGTGTGTTTGCAGCGTGGTGTTCCTGAGCACTGGGTGTGTGTTTGTAGCGTGGTGTTCCGGAGCACTGGGTGTGTGTTTGCAGTGTGGTGTTCCGGAGCACTGGGTGTGTGTTTGCAGTGTGGTGTTCCTGAGCAATGGGTGTGTGTTTGCAGTGTGGTGTTCCTGAGCACTGGGTGTGTGTTTGCAGCGTGGTGTTCCTGAGCACTGGGTGTGTGTTTGCAGCGTGGTGTTCCTGAGCACTGGGTGTGTGTTTGCAGCGTGGTGTTCCTGAGCAATGGGTGTGTGTTTGCAGTGTGGTGTTCCAGAGCACTGGGTGTGTGTTTGTAGCGTGGTGTTTTTGAGCACTGTGTGTGTGTTTGCAGCGTGGTGTTCCTGAGCACTGGGTGTGTGTTTGTAGCGTGGTGTTCCTGAGCACTGGGTGTGTGTTTGCAGTGTGGTGTTCCTGAGCACTGGGTGTGTGTTTGTAGCGTGGTGTTCCGGAGCACTGGGTGTGTGTTTGTAGCGTGGTGTTCCTGAGCACTGCGTGTGTGTTTGTAGCGTGGTGTTCCGGAGCACTGGGTGTGTGTTTGTAGCGTGGTGTTTCTAAACACTGCTCAACGCTTTATGCTCATTAGCACACATTTAGGCGTGCATGCTAATCTTTTTGTTGGCGCTAGCAGCTACTGGAACCGCTGAGGTTTTAATTATGAGTCGTGTTCACTCTTAGGAATAAATATCATTATTTTTATAAGTATTTAATAAGTGTGTTCTGGCCTTATTTACCAACGACGTGATCTCGCTGTAATTAAACCGACACACAAACAAGCCGTGCAATTTTCCAGTTGGTGTTTAACGGGCTGAGTGACGACAGCGACGGAAACTGGCACAGGAACACAGCTGAAGGCTGGCAGCGTCCGCCAGCAGGACATGGTGAAGTGGGTAATTGAACAGTTTGAGGAAATGAGCGAAGAGGGCAGAGCTGAAAATGCAGCAAGGACGAAGGAGGAGTGTGTGAGGAAAGTGAGGAGGAATAACACCCCGTCTCAGTTACAGGCTTCAGAGCGAGCTACGTCTAGTCGGGTGTCTCAGGACATACTAACTAACGCTAAGCAGATCAGGTTTTTGATCTATTGTGTGTTAGTGTGGGTGAGATGAGCGCTGAACCAACACTGAGATCAGGTTTGGGGCTATGATCCTGATTATTACACCGACTGCATGAGCACTGTACCTTCTTCACTTCATCACGCTCTCCGCCTCTGTCGTGTGACTCAGCAGTGATGAGCACATCGCATTCACACCTTATATTTCCTTTTTATGTTCTTATTTCTATTTCTTCTTTTATTTTTGTATCCTACTCTCCACTATTGCCTTCCTTCCTCCCTGCATCCACCTTTCTCTCTCTCTCTCTCTGTTTCTCTCTCTCTCCCTCTCTTTCCCTCTTACCCTTTCTCTCTCTCTCTCTCTGTTTCTCTCTCTCTCTCCCTCTCTCTCCCTCTCACCCTTACTCTCTCTCTCCCTCTCACCCTTTCTCTCTCTCTCTCTCTCTCTCTCTCTCTCTCTCTCTCCCCCTTTCTGTTTCTCTGATGACTCAGCTCTAATCCTCATCCTGAACGAGTGATAAAAGGTTTTACTTGAAAGTTTGTTCCTCTGTCAGAGTCTCTGTGGTGTCTTCAGAACAACTCTAAAAATAAACTTCTCAACTGTATGTGAACTTTAAACACCAACCTAAATGTTCTCTCTCTCTCTCTCTCTCTCTCTCTGGCATGTGTCGCAGTGCATATATTCCCAGATGATAATTCCAAGGTTTTTTCTTTCCCAGGATTTGTATTCCCAAGGTCATACTGTACATGTTGTGACACTTATGCTATTTCCAGGACAATATTTTCCTTGAATGCTGTATTGTCCTATTTTCCAAAAACATTGTCTTTGACATTTTTTTGCATTATATATTCTCAGGACACTATATTAACTGGGTCTTATCTTCCTAAGACTTTGCATCCCAAGTGGCTGTGTATATTCCTGGGCTCACTATTCGTAGGCTCAGTCTTCCAATGCTAGTAATTCTAGCCCCCAGATTCCCAGGCTTGCTATTCCCATGTTTAGTATTCCCAGTTCCTAAATTTATATTCTCGGTATTCCCAGGCTTGATCTCCCATGTTCAATATTCCCATGCTCAGTATCCCCAGTGTCCCCTTATTAATTGGCTCAGTATTTCCATGCTCAGTCATGTCTCCAGTCTTAGTGTTCCCAATGTTCATTATTCCCAGACTCAGCATTACCATGTTCAGTATTCTCATATTCAGTATTCCCATGCTCAGTATTAATTGGTTAATTCCCATTAATAATTGTTTTTTTTTTACATTTGATATATGCACTTTATATTTTATATATGTTAAGCAAATCTTAAAGTGCTAGTTAATGAATTAAATCCCATGCTTAAGAATTCCCAACCTAAATTTGACCGTGATCAGGATTCCCAGTCTCAACATTCCCATTTTCAGCATTTCCAGTTTCAGTATTAATTGGCTCAGTATTCCCAGGAGTAAGGTAAATAAAACCCACAGATTAAACTTTAAATTCAAACACAATCACATGTTAATTTTTTTTAAATCCAATATTTTATTCCTCTCATTTTCTCTCAAAAACAGCTCCATCCATCATCTCGGACAGGAACCTGTGCCTTTGGGGTCCACAGCGATGTAGACTATTCCTCATCACTCAACACTCAAATTTATCACTCAAGCTGGGAAAGTAATGAAACAGCCTCTACAATGGCAGGAAGTGCATGAGAGTGGGATTGAACACACCTCATATGTCCATGGTGTGTTTCGATAAGGGAAATATCCATGCTCCCCACAGAGAGGGAACTTTAATGTGCTGCAACAGTTAACACACGTCAAGACAACTGAGGAATTAACTGGAATTAGAAAGCATTCCCGACAGGGGCGTCCCAATCCTACACACTCCATTTACCAGCTGATCGCACAGCAAAAGAGGCGAAGGACCAGCTAATAGGACACGCAGCTCGTTTTACTGCGCAGCTCGGATTTAAACTTAATCACCCAGTTAACACGGAGCAAATTAGAACTGGATCCCAAATTAGAAACAAGAGCAGTGAACCATCAGTGTTTTTACACTTTTGTTTTTATATGTATTTGTGTGTGTAATCTAATAAAGATAAAAGCAGAGTGATCTGTAACATAAAGCTATTAGCTCTGATACTGAAAACGTATTAATCATAAGTATACATTTGCTAATTATCCAATTATCTAGTCAGCAGAAAGGTCATGTATCCTCCATGCTAGTTTCGTTCTCTCTGGCAAAAATCCAGCAGCTGTCTACGGTATGTGAACATTATCCTTAAACACTATGGACCATAAACTATGTCCATCTATTTTTTATTATATGTTTGTTCTGCAAACCTAAGTCCATGTGCACAGAGAGTTTAGTCTCAGCAGGGAAGATATCTGGATTAGAATCTGATTCATGAAAACTTTCCAATCAGGATTCATGCCTGATCAACGTTGTGTTAAAAGCTCTGGTTAAAGAAATAAATGTCCGCCTACTATCCTCTGATCAGGGTTCCGTTTCTTTGCTTGTGTTAATCATGGTTGATGAGATTGATAGAAAGATTAGACAATGTTGATGGAACAACATTACCTGGTTCAGGTCAGATTTGACGTTTTGGTGTTCCACAAGGCTCTGCTATGGGTCCGCTGCTAGTTTTTTTTATTATTATTGTTTATATTGTTTCCACCTTGAGTTAGTCCACTGAACTGCCAATGACACTTGGCTGCATGTTTCAGCTAGTCAAATTTCCCTTGTTGTGGTTTGTTTATTAGGGTTTTAAATCTGGATTTTTGTTAATCTGCTTTATGTTAAGTTCAGATTCGTTCATGTGACTCATTAGACATTTATTAATTCCTGTTTACTTTACACTGCGCTCTGTAGCAGCCTTCAGGAGAAACTGAGCAAAAAAATAATAATAATAATAATCAGAAACACACAAGTGAGCCCACACTTCAATAATGACATTATTCAAACACCTGTGTAACGTGTGATTGAAATTCTTCCTCTGGTGCGATGAACAGCCTGAAATGCACTTGGAGCAGAGATACAATAGACAAAGGAAATAAATATTTCAAATACAACCAAAGGGATGTTCCTGTTATCTTTCACTTTGTAATGATTTCACACACAGCAAGAGTGACGTTAATTAAAGCATCTCCTCGATCCGCCCAACTCCAAATGAAGGCAGAGTCAATTCTGAGTACGGGCTCAAGTGTGAATGTGTTGGATTTAATCAAAGTGCTAGACACATTTCTAGTTAATTGCTTTCTTTGTTGTTGCATTAAACAAAAAAAAAGGACAAGACAAAAAAAAAGTTACTGATACCA
The DNA here is from genome assembly GCF_024256425.1 of Clarias gariepinus. Classification (NCBI taxonomy): domain Eukaryota; kingdom Metazoa; phylum Chordata; class Actinopteri; order Siluriformes; family Clariidae; genus Clarias; species Clarias gariepinus. The sequence goes on from NC_071119.1 coordinate 1,218,128, forward strand.
AAGGAGGCACATACTTATGAGTAGAGCACACTCTGTTGTGGATACTTACTGTATATTTTCAGCCAGGATGATATCATATCCACGCGTACCTAGCATGCTAACAGTACGTCAGGATGATAACGAGACGTGTTTAAGCGTGAGACGCTCGCTCAGAGTTTAAAAGTCGGCAGGTTTCATCAGGATTGCTGAACGCAGCACGTAGCGCCGGTCCTGATACGTGCGTCGGAAGAATGTGTGTTAATTGTGATTAACAGCCTTGCTTTGTTGGCAAAGCGCTTTATTAAAACGTCACACTCTCTCTCGCTGTGTCCTTTTCTCCATCTGTCCCTCGTCTCACTTCGCTCTCTCGCTCTCGCTCTCTGTGGTTCCACCTGCTATTTAAAAAGCACAGCGCGTTAGCGAGCTCAGTGTGCTGTGAACGTCTAACACTCTTAGACACTTGCTTTGTGTGTGTGTGTGTGTGTGTGTGTGTGTGTGTGTGTTACCGCTGAGAGACATGGCTCACGCTGAGCGCTCTGTGTGTGTCAGTCACAGCATCTGATCACGCTTCTATTTCCATTTTCCACTGGGCCGTGTGTGTCCGTAAATAAAAGAACACAAGATCTATTTTTAGTGTGTGTGTGCGTGTGAGTGCGTGTGTGTGAGCAGGAGAGAGTGATAGAGTGGGACTTGGCAGGGTTGTACATGAATTATTACTGTGTGTAGTGAAGGTCAGGTGACCAAGCTGTTAGAGCCAGGAGCCAATTACTGATAGAAGCTGACTAATCAGGCAAGACAGGCTCTCCCTGAACACAAACTACTACAGAGCAACCTACACTATTACTGACACCCTGAACAATTACACACACGCCATCACATGCTGTAAAAATATCATGTCGAATAGAACTACTGACTGCCGCTCTATAAAACTACCGACATCTTTCCGAATGACTGACAGCCTTGAAGGTGTCACGTTTTAAAGCATTAAAAACACTCTATAGAATATAACACTATAGGATTACTGGCCTCTAATAGAACGACTGACACTCTATAGAGTATTGTGTTCTGAGGAATTACTGACACCCTGTAGAATAAAGGACTCTATAGGATTTAAAATTACAGACGTCCTTCAGAGAATCATCTTTTGAGGAATTATTAAAACCCTATCAAGTATAAGGCGCTATAGGACTACTGACATCCCACAGAACTACTGACATCTTATAGAATGAGTTAATACATTGTAAAGTGTTTTGTGTTCTAGCGGATTACTGACGCCCTGTAGAATATCTCGTTCTAAACGATTACTGAAACCCTGTAGATCTGCTGGACCCCCAGACCGTCACTTTCTATAGGATTACAGACATCACCAAGGCCACTCTGGTGGTGGTGGGTTGCAGCCCACGTATGAAAAAAGGGAAGGTTGCATCAGGAAGACATAAATCCTGTGCCATGTTGTGTGTGGATCGATGGTCTGCTGTGGTGACCCCCTTGATGGAAGCAGCTTAAAAAAAAAAGTTTATTGTGTAGAATTATGCACGTCAAAGACACCTGTGTCCTACACTGACACTGTTGAATTATAACATAAGGGATGTCAGTAATTCTATAACCTGTGATAGTTAATATGAAGGACGTTAGTAACTCTAAGGCCTAGTTACTTTTCACCACCCTGTATAATGTGATACTCTAAAAGAAGAATGTCAGTAATTCTCTATAGGAACCCTTCCATGTTACCCGGGCTTGGGACCGGCAGCGGCTGGGGTTTAGGCACTGGCTGGGAATCGAACCCGGGCCTCCTGCATGGCAAACGAAACACGTATCACTGAGCCACCAGTGCCCCTGGTACTATAAAGGGAGGATGTCAGTAATTCTATAGGGTGTGATACTCATCATGATGCTCACCCCTCCCCTCATTCCCTCTTATCCAATAGAATCACTCGGATTAAACATCTGAAGGTCCCATGATTGTGGATGAATTACAGAGACCTGAGAACATTTTTTTTCTTCCTCCTGTTTGTGCAGTGTGTTTTATCTTCATCCAGTTTCCCTGCCTTATTCATTTCTTCTTCGTCTTATCATTTATTCAGTAAACAGAACAGATCGGTTGCTGGCGGTAATGACCCGTTAACCATAAACACGGCATGAGAGAGGAATGGGTTCTGATTCAACGTCCTTTATAAAAGATTAAAACATGACATGATGAAAGGGTAAGGCTAGTGAGAGCGAATAGAGAAGGAGAGAAATAAACTAGAGAGAGAGAGAGAGAGAGAGGGAGATAAACAGACAGATGAGAGTGACAAAGATATGGTGCTGCAGGGCAAACGGTTAGCGGTGGTCAAGTGTGTGTGTTCTATAAGTCATCAGAAGCACTATAAGGCTCTGCAATATCAAAGCCCTTCTACTAAATTTTAAAAACTCTCCAGCTGGCCTGGCTTCTCCTCGCAGGGTTCGGTCATTGGTTTTATTGATTGATTTTGTTTAGACTCAAATTAAAAATAGGTAACTAGTGAGAGATGACCACAGTACACCCAAGGACATATCTCCTGAAAAATGCATGCTTCTCCAATAACAGACCTGACAACATCCACCATATTCACGACACACTTGTTAACATCTCGCACTCAAATACTCCCAACACACATGCAGTTCTAAACATGTCTTTAAGATTTGAAAGCAGTTTATTTAATAGAATTTGGCAGCTGTAGGGTAGTGTGTGTGTGTGTGTGTGTGCGTGTGTGTGTGTGTGTGTGTGTGTGTTGGTCTGAATGTAAATGAAGCTGTAAATGTCAGGGACACAGGGAGAGCCATAATGAGAAAAGTTTGACGTGGATTACGAGAGTTTTAATGAACACTTTATGCTTAATTAAAGCTTATTTAAAGGAAAGTAACAAACACACACAGACGTGTGCACACACACACACACACACACACACACACACACAATTTATATTTAATCTTTGAGAACTGAATTGTGACCATATGGATTTGAGTAAGGAGATTTTTTTTCTTCCTAAACCTCTCTCTCTCTCTCTCTCTCTCTCTCTTTGTTTGTTTGTTTCATTCTCTTAATCCATCCAAAGGACACAACAAGGCAGGGACAGCGCTGAGACAGGACAGTGCAGGCTTCAGTGCAGGCTTTAGAGCAGCCCTATGACCCCTATCACCTGAAATCCAGATGTGCTAAACCTCTTTAAACTCAGTTAAACTCAATGAGTGGTTCTGTGTTTGAATCTCACTAATGTTGTAAGGAAACCTTCTCCACACGATAAGGGTTTGCAGACCAGCTTGTGGATCTTCCAATGGACATCATCAACATGCTGTAGTTCCAATATGCTTTAAGGCCACCTCCATAGAGATCTCCAGCATCCTGTCTCTGTGACATCTGAGTACCGTACCATTCCATCTCACTCATACAAAGTGAAGAGGTTGATCATTAAGAACATCAAGAATCTGCAGCCCCCCTCACTAGACCCCTGCAGTTCAGGTATTATTATCAATTCCATTGCCACCACCTTCCATCTAGCTCTCACACACCTGGACAATTAGGACAGATTTTTCTGAATGCCTCCTGGCCCTAAACGCCTCCCTCTGTAACAAGATCTTGGACCTCCTGACTGGGAGACCTCAGTTTGTCTGGATCGGGAAAAGCATCTCCAGGACCACCGACTATGCTAAGCCCTGGGATTCCACAGGGCTGTGTGTTTACTCCCATACATGGTCCCTCACCAATAATGATAACTTAGTATACAAAGAGGGGATGAAGGAGAAGCAACAACCTGTGGATGAAACTAAAGGGATAGACATTGACCTTCAGGAGAGAGCAGAAGTATCACAGTTCTGTGGAGATTGCCAACAACACTAAATTTATTGGAGGAGAACCCTCTACTGGTCCCTCAACACCTTCCTGCTCCATCCCCCAGCAGCATTTCTACCTTCTGAGACGCCTACAGGACCTACCTTCTCCCATCTTTACCATGGACTATTGGGTGCATCCTAAGAAGCTGCCTGGTTTGGGAACTGCACCTTCTCTGATCTTAATGAGGGCAGCTGAGAAGATGCACCCAATAGTCCATGGTGAAGGTACAGTGGTTCCTCAGGCTTCTCAGAAAGTAGAGATGCTGAGGAGGAATCATGGTTATGGAGCAGGTGTTGAGGGACCAGTAGAGGTCCTCCTCCGAGGATCTTAGTGGACGTAATGAGGGCAGAGAGAAGATCACCAGGGTCTCTCTTCTCTCCATTACAGACATTGACACCACACACTGCGTCCGTAAAGACACACACTTCTCAACATCTGAGGGACTGGACACACACACACACACACACACACACACACACACCACTACTTGACCAGCTGTACAAATGACAATCGAAAAAAGACATTTGACTAAGAATTCCTC
>NC_071119.1:1225000-1230000 GCF_024256425.1 Clarias gariepinus
GAGACATGCTGAGATCTGAGCAGAAACCTGAGTGCCTGAAGGAGGAAAGAAGGAAGATGCGTTGAAGGTCATTCGCATAACAATGGTATAAGGATTTGACCTTACCAAGAGATCTGGTTATAGAGGAAGAACAGAAGAAGACAGGGTACCAAACCTTGTGGGACACCAGTGGAGAGCCCCCATGTCACCTCATATGACTCATGCCACAGATTTTAAGGATAGACAAGAGAAGTTAATGATTGTATCAATGATTTAACATGTGAGACACTGCTGAGAAGTCCAGGAGGATGAGGACGGGAAATAGTCTGGCCAATCTATAGGCATGGAACTTCTCCGTGATGGATAGAAGAAGAAAAAGAGAGATGTGATACTATAGTAGGTAATGTCTGCTGATAACCCTCACCTTCTTAAGTTAAATTCAGCCCTTATTCATCAGAGAGCAAACAGCAAAATTCTTCACATATCCCAGCTTCTTGTTAGTAGGCCGGGGTCAGAGCGCAGGGTCAGACATTTTACCGTACCCCTGGGGCAGACAGTGTTAAGGGCCCAACTTAAGCAACCTGGTGGAGCTGGGGCTCGAACCGCTGACTTTCCGATGAGTAACTCACCACCTTAACTCACCGCACTTAAAAACCGCCTCCCCATGCAGCAGGAAACATATGGAGAGGTTAAAGATAGTTGCGTTAAAGGTGAGGAGGTCTTGTGAGATGGTCTGGAGCATCATAGAAGGGATCGGAACCAATGGACAGGTGAAGCTGAAGGATGGGCTCCTGAGGGGTTGGGGTAAGAGAGAAGCTCCTGCAGTCTTCCCATCATAAATAGTGAAGAAGAGATGTTGTGGAGCTTGTGAGGATCATGGAAAGGAACTTTCACATACACTGACTAAAAAATCGCACCCAAGGGGGAGAACAGACCAGACCTCCTGAATGACGTGTGTGGAAAAATTTTTAAAAAATATATATATTAAAGGATGATAATCAATTCAATTCAATTCAATTTTATTTGTATAGCGCTTTTAGCAATTTTCATTGCCGCAAAGCAGCTTTACATAGTCAAAAGAATTATTTAGGTTTGTATGAAGTGTGAGTTTGTATGGATCAAAATGGTCAGTTTGTCCCTGGTGAGCAAGCCGAGGGCGACAGTGGCAAGGAAAAACTCCCTGAGATGGTAAAAGGAAGAAACCTTGAGAGGAACCAGACTCAACAGGGAACCCATCCTCATTTGGGTAAAACAGAGAGCAGTAAATGATCTTCATTTATACAGTGTGTAGGGTGGCAGGCAGTTTAGCATAACAGTTGATGTTAATATGGAGTCCAGGTAGTTTTTGAAGACTCTAGGTAGACTTGTAGGAAGTTCCAGTCCTAAACTAACGAACTGTCAAGTCCCCAGAGAAACAGTTGCCAACACCAGTCGAGGCCAGAACCATTTTCTAGGTAGAGAGACTCATTCCCAGACACCAGACGCATCCCAGAGAGACACACGGGGCATCCATGTGACGAGATCTTCAGCCAGAAGCGGGGCACCAGGATGGGTCAGACAGGTCCGGAGGGCAGAGGGAGTCTGGATCACTGGCAGCTCAGGAACGACATGTGTAGCTCGACAGAGAGAGAGAGAAAGAGTGAAAGTGGGGACAGGAGGAGAGAGGAAAAAGAAAGAGGGGGGGAAAGAGAAGAAGAGGAGAGATGGCAGTTAGGTATGGTCACAGTCACACAATGTATAATGTGAATGTATATTAACTGTAGAGTGCAAGCAGAGACTCCGGCAGGACTAACTATGACAGCATAACTAAAAGGGAGAGCCAGAAGGAAACACAAACATGAGGGCTTCCTGAGATGTAAAGCAAACAATCACCTCACCGTCAGCAAACCTGAGTGATCAATGAGAGTGAGGAAGACAGCATCCAAACATACCAGTTCACCATAATACTCTACGTCCATGAGTCCCCCAGATCTGCTCCTTTAATTCAATTCAATTCAATTTTATTTGTATAGCGCTTTTAGCAATTTTCATTGCCGCAAAGCAGCTTTACATAGTCAAAAGAATTATTTAGGTTTGTATGAAATGTGAATTTGTATGAATCAAAATGGTCAGTTTGTCCCTGGTGAGCAAGCCGAGGGCGACAGTGGCAAGGAAAAACTCCCTGAGATGGTAAGAGGAAGAAACCTTGAGAGGAACCAGACTCAACAGGGAACCCATCCTCATTTGGGTGAAACAAAAAGCAGTAAATGATCTGCATTTATACAGTGTGTAGGGTGGGAGGCAGTTCAGCTATAATAGCTGATGTTAATTGATGTTAATATGGAGTCCAGGTAGTTATTGAAGACCCAGCTAGACTTGTAAGAAGTTCCAGTCATGAACTATCGAACTGTCAAGTCCCCAGAGAAACAGTTGCCAACACCAGTCAAGGCCAGAACCATCTTCTAGGTAGAGAGAATCATTCCCAGACACCAGACGCATCCCAGAGAGACACACGGGGCATCCATGTGACGAGATCTTCAGCCAGAAGCGGGGCACCAGGATGGGTCAGACAGGTCCGGAGGGCAGAGGGAGTCTGGATCACTGGCAGCTCAGGAACGACATGTGTAGCTCGACAGAGAGAGAGAGAAAGAGTGAAAGGGGGGGACAGGAGGAGAGAGGAAAAAGAAAGAGGGGGGGAAAGAGAAGAAGAGGAGAGATGGCAGTTAGGTATGGTCACAGTCACACAATGTATAATGTGAATGTATATTAACTGTAGCGTGCAAGCAGAGACTCCGGCAGGACTAACTATGACAGCATAACTAAAAGGGAGAGCCAGAAGGAAACACAAACATGAGGGCTTCCTGACATGTAAAGCAAACAATCCCCTCACCGTCAGCAAACCTGAGTGATCAATGAGAGTGAGGAAGACAGCATCCAAACATACCAGTTCACCATAATACTCTACGTCCATGAGTCCCCCAGATCTGCTCCTTTACCTATGGCAAATCTATTTATAAAAATGCTCGGCTAAATAAATAGGTTTTTAGCCTGGACTTAAACACTGAGACTGTGTCTGAGTCCCGAACACTATTTGGAAGACTATTCCATAACTTTGGGGCTTTGTAAGAAAAAGCTCTGCCCCCAGCTGTATTTTTCATAATACGCGGTACTGACAAGCAGCCTGCATCCTTTGATCGAAGTAGGCGTGGCGGATCGTAAGACACTAGCAGTTCGCTCAGGTACTGCGGCGCGAGACCATTTAATGCTTTATATGTCAAGAGTAGTATTTTGAAATCAATGCGAAATTTCACAGGGAGCCAATGGAGTGAAGATAAGATAGGGGTGATGTGCTCATATCTTCTGGTTCTGGTGAGGACTCTCGCTGCTGCATTCTGGACTAGCTGAAGCTTATTTATGCATCTAGCTGAACAACCAGACAGTAAGGCATTACAATAGTCCAACCTAGAGGTGATAAAAGCATGAACTAGTTTTTCTGCGTCGTTTAGCGACAATAAATTTCTTATTCTGGCAATATTTCTGAGGTGAAAGAATGCTATCCTGGTAATATTATCTACATGTGCTTCAAATGAAAGGCTGGAATCAATAATCACACCAAGGTCTTTTACTGTTGCATTTGATGGAACAGAAAGGCCATCTAAAGTTACGGTGTGATCTAAAATTTTACTCCTAGCTGTATGCGATCCTATGACTAGAACTTCTGTCTTATCCGGATTTAGCAGAAGGAAGTTAATTAGCATCCAATTTCTTATGTCCTGCACACATTGCTCAATTTTAGTAAGCTGTTTTTTCTCATCAGGTTTTGCTGAGACATATAACTGTGTATCGTCGGCATAACAATGAAAACTAATACCATGCTTACGGATTATGTTGCCCAGAGGAAGCATGTAAAGGGAAAAAAGCAGTGGACCTAAAACTGAACCCTGCGGAACGCCAAACTCCACTAGAGAACATGCAGAATAATCACCATTTAAGTCTACATACTGATAACGATGGGTCAGATAGGATCTGAGCCAGGAGAGGGCTGTACCCTTAATTCCCACTACATTTTCTAATCTGTGAAGAAGAATAGCGTGATCAACAGTGTCAAAAGCTGCACTAAGGTCAAGTAATACAAGCATAGTTACACAACCCTGATCAGAGGCCAATAGAATGTCATTTACTACTTTAACGAGCGCTGTCTCTGTACTGTGATGAGGCCTAAATCCTGACTGATACAGTTCATGTATGCCATTTCTATTTATATATAAGCATAGCTGCTCCGCTACTATCTTTTCCAGGATCTTAGAGATAAAGGGGAGGTTTGATATTGGTCTGTAACTGGACAGCTGACACGGGTCGAGGTCAGGTTTCTTAATTATTGGTTTGATAACTGCTAATTTAAAAGATTTTGGAACATAACCAATGCTGAGTGAAGAATTAATTATTCTCAACAGGGGTTCTATTATTGCTGGTACTATCTGTTTAAGAAAATGTGTCGGTACAGGATCTAATATACAGGTTGATGAATTTGCAGAAGAGATGAGTGAAATTAGTTCATTCTCTTCAAGGGGAGTAAAGTATTCTAGGTTCTGGTCTGACATGGCTAGATTAACATCTGCATCAATTACATTGTTCGGTTTCAAAACCTCAATTTTATGCCTAATATTTACAATTTTATTATTAAAAAAGTTCATGAAGTCCTCACTATTGCATGATGTTGTTGTGGAGATTTCTGCAGTGGTCTTATTTCTGGTTAATTTGGCTACAGCATTAAATAAGAATCTAGGATTATTTTTGTTATTTTCTATAAGAGTGGAGAGATATGTTGATCTAGCTACACTAAGAGCTTTTCTATAGTTCAGGATGCTCTCCTTCCATGCTATTTGAAATACTAGTAATTTAGTTTGACGCCATTTACGTTCTAATTTCCGAGCGGCCTGTTTTAAAGTGCGCGTGTGATCGTTATACCAGGGAGCAAGTTTTTTATCTCTAATAGTTTTTCTTTTGACTGGAGCTACATTATCTAGGGTATAGCGAAATGT
>NC_071119.1:1235000-1290000 GCF_024256425.1 Clarias gariepinus
ACAGAAGTCCAGGCCAACAGGCAACAAATAACGGAAACCTGCTTTTAGTGAGGAGAACCTTATGGAGATGGACAGCGGCCTGTGTGAATATAAGACAATTTGACATTATTATAAGACAAACACATTGCTTTGTGACAATGAATACTGTTAAAAACACAAGTGAAATGAATTGAAGAGTCTTAAAAGGGGTTAGAGTTATTGGTGCGGTGGGGACACAAGGGGACACAAGGGGACACAAGGGCTTTCAGGAACTTCTCAGGAAGAAGAAAGAAACATCCCACTGTTTATTTGTAAATAAACCAATGTATTTGTATGGTGACACACTGGGGCTTTGTGGTTAGTACTGTCACCTTACACCTCCAGGGTTCGGGTTCAATTCCCGCATCAGGTCTGCGTGTGTGGAGTTTGCATGTTCTCACAGCTCTTGGTGGGTTTCATCCTGGTACTTCGGTTTCCCCTTTACAGTCTACAGAGAGATACAGTACAGATTATGCTAATTGTTGTGCCTTGTGATAGTGTGTGTAAATACCCCCCCCCCCCTCCCTCCCATGCCCTAAGTCTCCTGGGATAGGCTCCAGCCCCCCTGCGACCCTGAATACAGGATAAAGCGGTATAGACGATCAGTGAGTGAGAGTGAGTATTGCATGTGTTATTAAGAAAAGTGAAAATGTAAAGAGCTTTGTCTCACACAATAAAGAGAAGATAAATCTCTCCTCTGTGTGCACCCAGAAAAGTATACTTTAAATAGGAAGATAAAGAGAAAGACCTTTATTAAAAATATTTTTAATAAAAAAAAACTAAAACTAGTTTAAACTAAATGAAAGTTAAATGAAGAATCTGTTTGTAATGGGTTTTTTTCTGCCTCAGACACACACTGCACTAATGTTAAACATGTCTCTAACATGATAATGCTCTACTTCATTCATTATATTTAATTACACACACACACACACACACACACACTTGGGCCATATAACCCTTTAATTGAAGATAATGATGCTAACGGCACGTGATGTCACTGGGGTTTCATTTTTACGCTTGTTAAAATAATTAGACGAGCACTGGTTAACAGATGTGCAGGTCGAGTGTGTGGGAGGAACGAGCTGTGAATGTGTGTGTGTGTGTGTGTGTGTGTGTGTGTGTGTGTGTGGGTGTGCTGTCATTTTAATCATAAAAATAACATGCAGCACATGACACCACAACTCCTATCTCTGGTCTGTTTCTGTCTGTCTGTCTCCCCATGTGTCTGTCTGTCTCACTGTCTGTCTCCCTATGTGTCTCCCTATGTGTCTGTCTGTCTCACTGTCTGTCTCCCTATGTGTCTGTCTGTCTCACTGTCTGTCTCCCTATGTGTCTCCCTATGTGTCTGTCTGTCTCACTGTCTGTCTCCCTATGTGTCTGTCTGTCTCCAACACTATCTGTCTCCCTATGTGTCTGTCTGTCTGTCTCACTGTCTGTCTCCCTATGTGTCTCCCTATGTGTCTGTCTGTCTCACTGTCTGTCTCCCTATGTGTCTGTCCTACTGTATGTCTCCCTATGTGTCTGTCCTACTGTATGTCTCCCTATGTGTCTGTCTGTCTCCGACACTGTCTGTCTCCATATGTGTCTGTCTGTCACACTTTCTGTCTCCATATGTGCCTGTTTGTCTCACCTTTTGTCTCCCTATGTGGCTGTCTGTGTCACTGTCGGTCTCCCTACATGTATGTGTCTGTCTATCACACCATCTGTCTCTGTATGTGCCTGTCTGTCTGTCACACTCTCTGTCTCTGTCTCTGTGTATGCCTGTCTGTCTCACTGTCCATCACCCTATGTGTCTGTCTTTTTGTCACACTGTCTCCATATGTGTCTGTTTGACTTACTGTCTGTCCTCCTATGTGTCTGTCTGTCTCACTGTCCATTACCTTATGTATCCCACTGTCTCCCTCTGTACCTGTCTGTCTGTCTGTCACACTCGCTGTCTCCCAATGCGCCTGTCTGTCTCACTGTCCATCACCCTATGTGTCTGTCTTTCTGTCTCACTGTTTGTCTTCCTGTGTTTCTGTCTGTATGTGTCTGTCTCTCCTTTTAGATCGGACTTTGTGTTTGTACGTCTCTGTGTGTCTCTGTGTGTCTGTTTGTCCCTGTGTGTCTCTTTTACTGTCTATGTGATTGTTAGTTGTGAACGACATGCTTGAGCAATTGACCTTGTATGGCACAAAACACAGGCACACACACACACACACACACACACACACACACACACACACACACACAGTCCATTATGCATGCAGAAAGTGAAAGTCCAGTTCAGCCAAACACACACGGTTCCAGTTCAGACGGCGTGAAAACATCTGCTCAGAAACCTGACTGCACATTAGCATATGCAAATCAGCCTAACAAAGAAATTAGCATAAACTCAAACACACAACATGACCACACACACAACCATGCAAATGAGTAAACAAACAAACAAACACTCATAAGCACAATCACCACAGTGTAAATATTTAGTTTGTGACCCACAGACAGATTGAGAGACAGAAAGACAAATAGACAGAGAGAGACAGATAGACAGAGTGAGAGAGAGAGAGACAGAGTGAATAAGTCGGAGACAGACAGATTGAGAGAGAGAGAGAGACAGACGAAGTGAAAGAGAGACAGACAGAATAGGAGAGAGAGAGAAAATAAGCGAAAGATAGATAATTAGATGGACATAGTGAAAAGGAGAGACAGAATAATAAGAGAAACACGTAATAAGACATAAAGATATAAAGACATAATAAGAGAAAGACAGATAGCGGGACAGAATAAGACACAGGCAGAGAGGCAGAATAAGAGACAGACGGACAGACAGACAGAATAAGAGACAGACGGACAGACAGACAGAATAACAGACAGACTGACAGACAGACAGAATAAGAGACAGACGGACAGAGAGGCAGAATAAGAGACAGACGGACAGACAGACAGAATAAGAGACAGACGGACAGACAGACAGAATAACAGACAGACGGACAGACAGACAGAATAACAGACAGACTGACAGACAGACAGAATAAGAGACAGACGGACAGACAGACAGAATAAGAGACAGACGGACAGACAGACAGAATAACAGACAGACTGACAGACAGACAGAATAAGAGACAGACGGACAGACAGACAGGATGAGTCTATCAGTTAAAAGGCCAAAGAAGCCTCTTACACATACAAGCCGATTATATCAGCTCCAAAACACTTCTGAAGATCATAATGTCTGGCACTGCTCTGTGTGTGTGTGTGTGTGTGTGTGTGTGTGTGTGTGTGTGTGTGTGTGTGTACAAACAGTAAGGTCACACACGCTAACCACTTTAGAAAATGAAAACTTTCTCTCTCTATGTGTCTCTCATTAACCCCATCAGTGTATTGTTCTTATGTAAAACTCGGGAACACAGAAACACTCTCTCTCCCTCTCTCTCTCTCTCTCTCTCTCTCACACAAACACAAACACACACACACACACACACACACACACAGAGAGAGTAAGACATGATGTGAGATGAGCTCTGTGTAATTAAATAATCGAAGTGCAAAAATACACATCAGACAAAATTCATGTCTAACATGGCCTAAAGCACAGCCTCTAACACACACACACACACACACACACACACATTAGCTTTCGCTATCTTATTTAATTACAAACAACCTGACATCATTTAAAATGGCAAGTGTTCCCTATAGTGGTGATTTAGCGTGCCATGTCAGCGTGTGTGTTACCCATAATGCATTATGATCAGCTCATGTGAGGTTAATTACGAGGACAAAGTCAAGTCAAAGCGGGACTTTTGATTGTACAGAACACAGTGCTAAGAGTGAAAAACTCTCTATAATCCCCTGATACACTAATGCACTTATCCCAGTGTCTCACTAGTGCTTGGACACCATCAGGGTAGAACGTCTCTCAGTACTTGTGATTTCCGTCTAAAACGTCGGCCTCCCAGGAACTCCTATAATGTGGAAATGGCTTGGAGAGAGGTCCGGACTGTACGGGGGACGAGACAATAAAAGCATCTCAGATTGGACAACACATCGCAGGTTGAGGTGGGCGGACTACACCAGGTTGTCCTCCTGTCATCTACTAAAGGAGTCTGAGGCTACAGAGGGACACGACCCACTCACAAGTGGCCACACTTAAGAGTAAATACTCATACATTGTGTAATATCATACTAGAGTTCAGACATTAGTGCAATCTGCCCTCCCAGCTGTTCTATGCAGTAATGGATCAATGTTACACCAACACAGAAGTGTAATAACGTAATGTGGTTATAGAAAAACGCTCGGAAATAATATAATGTAACATAATGTAATAGAGTAACACCGTGTTAGGGAGGTGGAACAGGAACACACACATCCTTATATCTAACTCTCACTTATATTCACAACACTCAGGCTATGAACGGTGGTCTTCTAGACACTGGACCTGCTGGACCTTCGCAGATGAGCGAGCATCATGGTCTCGAAACCAGCCCGTGGAGCCAGCAGGACATCCTCAGTACCAGGGGTCGCAGCTGGGTTTGGCTGGACGGTACAAAGCACAGTATGACTCTGCGTCAGCAAAGTGTAACTGGAGCACTACAGGGCTTAACTGGGACTCTTGGCAGGTGGTATAACTTGACACGGCATTGCATGACTGTGGCAGATCAGGGCATGAATCAGAAACACAGGATATAATCCAGGAAAAACAGGACTTACCCAAGGGTGGAATTCAGCATGGGTGGTCTCCAGAGGGGTTTTGGGCATCTCGTCAGACCGCCATTCGAGAAAATGTCCTATCGTTTGTGATTGTTTTTACTTTTCTCCAGTCAAATATCATTTTTAATGTCTTCTTTAAATAAAATGTAAGATCTTTAACAGAGGTGTGACGTAATTATTGCATTCATCAGCCTCGTCACAGAAGAAAATACTGCATCCAGTCTTCAGACCAGGTTTATGTTCTCATATTGGATCACTGCTACCCTCTAGTGGTCAAGAGAACAACAGAGCACAACACAAGAGTTTTCATATTGATTAGCATTAGAGTATAGTGTCGATATACAGTAATAATGTAAGAAATAAACACATAAGGGAGTGCTGTTCTGGAAAAATAATCGACAGCTTCTGTCCAACCAGAATAGGAAAGAAAGTCATAGCACAGTAATACAGAATAATTTAATCCGACTGAAGAAACCTGACTCAATTCAATTCAATTCAATTCAATTTTATTTGTATAGCGCTTTTAGCAATTTTCATTGCCGCAAAGCAGCTTTACATAGTCAAAAGAATTATTTAGGTTTGTATGAAATGTGAATTTGTATGAATCAAAATGGTCAGTTTGTCCCTGGTGAGCAAGCCGAGGGCGACAGTGGCAAGGAAAAACTCCCTGAGATGGTAAGAGGAAGAAACCTTGAGAGGAACCAGACTCAACAGGGAACCCATCCTCATCTGGGTGAAACAGAAAGCAGTAAATGATCTGCATTTATACAGTGTGTAGGGTGGGAGGCAGTTCAGCTATAATAGCTGATGTTAATTGATGTTAATATGGAGTCCAGGTAGTTATTGAAGACCCAGGTAGACTTGTAAGAAGTTCCAGTCATGAACTATCGAACTGTCAAGTCCCCAGAGAAACAATTGCCAACACCAGTCAAGGCCAGAACCATTTTCTAGGTAGAGAGAATCATTCCCAGACACCAGACGCATCCCAGAGAGACACACGGGGCATCCATGTGACGAGATCTTCAGCCAGAAGCGGGGCACCAGGATGGGTCAGACAGGTCCGGAGGGCAGAGGGAGTCTGGATCACTGGCAGCTCAGGAACGACATGTGTAGCTCGACAGAGAGAGAGAGAAAGAGTGAAAGGGGGGGACAGGAGGAGAGAGGAAAAAGAAAGAGGGGGGGAAAGAGAAGAAGAGGAGAGATGGCAGTTAGGTATGGTCACAGTCACACAATGTATAATGTGAATGTATATTAACTGTAGCGTGCAAGCAGAGACTCCGGCAGGACTAACTATGACAGCATAACTAAAAGGGAGAGCCAGAAGGAAACACAAACATGAGGGCTTCCTGACATGTAAAGCAAACAATCACCTCACCGTCAGCAAACCTGAGTGATCAATGAGAGTGAGGAAGACAGCATCCAAACATACCAGTTTACCATAATACTCTACGTCCATGAGTCCCCCAGATCTGCTCCTTTACCTATGGCAAATCTATTTATAAAAATGCTCGGCTAAATAAATAGGTTTTTAGCCTGGACTTAAACACTGAGACTGTGTCTGAGTCCCGAACACTATTTGGAAGACTATTCCAAAACTTTGGGGCTTTGTAAGAAAAAGCTCTGCCCCCAGCTGTATTTTTCATAATACGCGGTACTGACAAGCAGCCTGCATCCTTTGATCGAAGTAGGCGTGGCGGATCGTAAGACACTAGCAGTTCGCTCAGGTACTGCGGCGCGAGACCATTTAATGCTTTATATGTCAAGAGTAGTATTTTAAAATCAATGCGAAATTTCACAGGGAGCCAATGGAGTGAAGATAAGATAGGGGTGATGTGCTCATATCTTCTGGTTCTGGTGAGGACTCTCGCTGCTGCATTTTGGACTAGCTGAAGCTTATTTATGCATCTAGCTGAACAACCAGACAGTAAGGCATTACAATAGTCCAACCTAGAGGTGATAAAAGCATGAACTAGTTTTTCTGCGTCGTTTAGCGACAATAAATTTCTTATTCTGGCAATATTTCTGAGGTGAAAGAATGCTATCCTGGTAATATTATCTACATGTGCTTCAAATGAAAGGCTGGAATCAATAATCACACCAAGGTCTTTCACTGTTGCATTTGATGGAACTCAGACATCTGACTCATAGAGTGAGGAGTGCTCAGGTTTACATCATGCCATGAATGAATCTGATGTAAACAACAACAAGTAAACACCATGTAAACATTTCCCATGATTGTGATAAGGTAAAGAAAGTGGCTCTCACAGGTGAAAACCTATCAGAAGTATGATCAAAGAAGAAGGACACTAAGTGACTGACAGCCACTGATTAGATCAGGCCTCTAGTATCTAGTAGAGAGTATATCAGACTATGAATATATTATAAAGAGTAGATCAGACTACAGATATCATACTGAAGATTTCTCATAAAGAGTAGAGAAAAATACAGATCTCTTATATAGAATAGATCAGACCAAAGCTGTCTTATATAGAGTAGATCAGACCAAATATATCTTATATAGAGTAGATCAGACCAAAGATATCTTACATAGGGTAGATCAGACCAAAAATATCTTATATAGAGTAGATCAGACCAAAGATATCCTGTATAGGGTAGATCAGACCAAAGATATCCTATATAAAGTAGATCAGACCAAAGCTGTCTTATATAGAGTAGATCAGACCAAAGATATCCTATATAGGGTAGATCAGACCAAAGATATCTTATATAGGGTAGATCAGACCAAAGCTGTCTTATATAGAGTAGATCAGACCAAAGCTGTCTTATATAGAGTAGATCAGACCAAAGATATCTTATATAGAGTAGATCAGACCAAAGATATCTTATATAGAATAGATCAGACCAAATATATCTTATATAGAGTAGATCAGACCAAAGATATCTTATATAGAGTAGATCAGACCAAATATATCTTATATAAAGTAGATCAGACCAAAGCTGTCTTATATAAAGTAGATCAGACCAAAGATACCTTATAAAAAGTAGATCAGACCAAAGCTGTCTTATATAGAGTAGATCAGACCAAATATATCTTATATAGAGTAGACCAGACCAAAGCTGTCTTATATAGAGTAGATCAGACCAAAGCTGTCTTATATAGAGTAGATCAGACCAAAGGTATCATATATAGAGTAGATCAGACCAAAGTATATAAAGTAGATCAGACCAAAGCTGTCTTATATAAAGTAGATCAAACCAAAGATATCTTATATAGAGTAGATCAGACCAAAGCTGTCTTATATAGAGTAGATCAGACCAAAGATATCTTATATAGAGTAGATCAGACCAAAGCTGTTTTATATAGAGTAGATCAGACCAAAGATATCTTATATAGGGTAGATCAGACCAAAGCTGTCTTATATAGAGTAGATCAGACCAAAGATATCTTATATAGAGTAGATCAGACCAAAGATATCTTACATAGGGTAGATCAGACCAAATATATCTTATATAGAGTAGATCAGACCAAAGATATCTTATATAGAGTAGATCAGACCAAAGATATCCTGTATAGGGTAGATCAGACCAAAGATATCCTATATAAAGTAGATCAGACCAAAGCTGTCTTATATAGAGTAGATCAGACCAAAGATATCCTATATAGGGTAGATCAGACCAAAGATATCTTATATAGGGTAGATCAGACCAAAGCTGTCTTATATAGAGTAGATCAGACCAAAGCTGTCTTATATAGAGTAGATCAGACCAAAGATATCTTATATAGAGTAGATCAGACCAAAGATATCTTATATAGAATAGATCAGACCAAATATATCTTATATAGAGTAGATCAGACCAAAGATATCTTATATAGAGTAGATCAGACCAAATATATCTTATATAAAGTAGATCAGACCAAAGCTGTCTTATATAAAGTAGATCAGACCAAAGATACCTTATAAAAAGTAGATCAGACCAAAGCTGTCTTATATAGAGTAGATCAGACCAAATATATCTTATATAGAGTAGACCAGACCAAAGCTGTCTTATATAGAGTAGATCAGACCAAAGCTGTCTTATATAGAGTAGATCAGACCAAAGGTATCATATATAGAGTAGATCAGACCAAAGTATATAAAGTAGATCAGACCAAAGCTGTCTTATATAAAGTAGATCAAACCAAAGATATCTTATATAGAGTAGATCAGACCAAAGCTGTCTTATATAGAGTAGATCAGACCAAAGATATCTTATATAGAGTAGATCAGACCAAAGCTGTCTTATATAGAGTAGATCAGACCAAAGATATCTTATATAGGGTAGATCAGACCAAAGCTGTCTTATATAGAGTAGATCAGACCAAAGATAGCTTATATAGAGTAGATCAGACCAAAGATATCTTACATAGGGTAGATCAGACCAAATATATCTTATATAGAGTAGATCAGACCAAAGATATCTTATATAGAGTAGATCAGACCAAAGATATCCTGTATAGGGTAGATCAGACCAAAGATATCCTATATAAAGTAGATCAGACCAAAGCTGTCTTATATAGAGTAGATCAGACCAAAGATATCCTATATAGGGTAGATCAGACCAAAGATATCTTATATAGGGTAGATCAGACCAAAGCTGTCTTATATAGAGTAGATCAGACCAAATATACCTTATATAGAGTAGATCAGACCGAAGCTGTCTTATATAGAGTAGATCAGACCAAAGATATCTTATATAGAATAGATCAGACCAAATATATCTTATATAGAGTAGATCAGACCAAATATATCTTATATAGAATAGATCAGACCAAAGATATCTTATATAGAGTAGATCAGACCAAAGCTGTCTTATATAGAGTAGATCAGGACAAATATATCTTATATAGAGTAGATCAGACCAAAGATATCTTACATAGGGTAGATCAGACCAAAAATATCTTATATAGAGTAGATCAGACCAAAGATATCTTATATAGAGTAGATCAGACCAAAGATATCCTGTATAGGGTAGATCAGACCAAAGATATCTTATATAGAGTAGATCAGACCAAAGATATCTTATATAGAGTAGATCAGACCCAAGATATCTTATATAGAGCAGATCAGACCAAAGATATCTTATATAGAGTAGATCAGACCAAAGCTGTCTTATATAGAGTAGATCAGACTAAAGGTATCATATATAGAGTAGATTAGACCAAAGATATCTTATATAGGGTAGATCAGACCAAAGCTGTCTTATATAGAGTAGATCAGACCAAAGATATCTTATATAGAGTAGATCAGACCAAAGATATCTTATATAGAGTAGATCAGACCAAAGATATCATATATAGAGTAGATCAGACCAAAGATATCTTATATAGAGTAGATCAGACCAAAGCTGTCTTATATAAAGTAGATCAGACCAAAGATATCTTATATAGAGTAGATCAGACCCAAGATATCTTATATAGAGTAGATCAGACCCAAGATATCTTATATAAAGTAGATCAGACCAAAGATATCTTATATAGAGTAGATCAGACCCAAGATATCTTATATAGAGTAGATCAGACCCAAGATATTTGATACAGTATACAGTAAATGCTGTAGGATCAGAATCACATTAAAATATGTAATTGTTTCAGAGCGAAATAGACATCATGATTCCAGCATTAAAAATGTAAGTCAATATTTAGAATGTAGATCTTATTTTTCTAACTGATGTTGCCTTCTGTGTTTGCTGGGTTACAGGACTTTGGGCTGGTCTGTGATTGGTTGCGTTGCCTCCACTGTTAAATGTTGGGAGTTAAAGGCAGCTCAGTGAAGCGATGGTATTTTTGACTCACTAGATGCCGATGCTGTTGTGTTAAATGCCACGCCTACTCTAATAACAGAAAGCCATGTGCTGCTTGAAAGTGGTTTAGCACCGAAGTTGTTGGTGTGAATTACAAAGCGTGAATATTCGCCTTTATAGCACGGCTCGTGCGTGACTGGGTCTCCTGACTGCACCACTCTGAGAAAGGGGCGGAGTTCCAGCGAGATGGAGAGTCAGCTGATCACTGTGTCACGACTCGAGCTGAAATGACCTGTATTGTGTTGGAGCATGTGCAATGCACGAATACACACTCGGGTGCCAGTTTATTAGGTACACCTATAGTTCCAACAGTCCTGTAATAAACCCAACAGTTTGACTGTGTGGAAACAGTTCAAAACTGATCAAAGGAATATATCTTAAATAAATATATGTGATTAAAAGACTTTTCTGTTTTGCTCATACATACTCTATGTCTGTATGCGTGTGTGTGTGTCACATCCTGTACATTATATATAATCATGCTCCGTTAACATCCTGTGCACATAATCTGCATCTTCACTCCTGCACACGGTGTACACGGTCTGGTGGGCTCCAGCACAGCTTCACCCGTTATACCTCCTACTCCCAGGCAGATATAGTGAAGAATTGTAGAGGCAGTGACTGCATTCAGTGGCACAGTCTGAAGAATAATAGCTCTCCAGTGGGCCTTCATCCTGCCAGAAGAGGTCTCAGTGGTGCTCCTGGCTCATGAATGGTGGCCGCTGAGGCGTGCTTGGATTGGCCCCTGGACCGGCTTCCTGTAGGGTGTGATGGTGCGAGGACATCCTTCATCACCAAGCAGAAAGTGTTCAGCAGGAGCATGCTTATTGTGATTAGTAATATGACATCATAATCATTTGTGAATAATCTACATGTATTTAATATTACTTAATAATAATCTGCATAATAGTATTAATCTCTTAAAATATATCATTAACATGTCAGGTTTTGTTTCGTATTTTAGTTCAGACATGTGAAACTGCTACAGTAGCAGCAACAGGCATCCTAGGCGCTTATGTTACCATGGTAACGCATGTAGGAAGTGATGTCTGTGTAGGTGTTCGAATTTTCAAGGTCACATGGAGGTCGCACAGAGGTCACATGTGCATGCGGCAGCTCCATAAAACCCTGGGCATGTGGGTCCGAGACATTAACGAGGTCGTTGTCTAAATTAGAGAACTGATCCTACGCGGGTTAATCACATTCTTTTTGTGATCTCCGCTCTCAGAAATAAAGATCAGGAGCCTTCCTCTTTGGTATCTTTAACCTGCGATCAGGAGGAAGCTCGTACAGATTTTACAGATAAGGAGCCGTGATCTGTCCTTTCAGCTTGACTTTAAGGAGCTAATTAATGATACACCACATGCACTCTTAATAGAAATGAGAAAACCACACCAACCATTCATAGGCATGTCTGTTAATGTACTCTTCATCATCATCATCATCATCATCATCAGATCATGTGAAGTTTGTTTATTTTATGGATAAACCTGATATGGGAATTATAAGTCCAAATAAACACTATAAATGGTGCTTAACTTGTTATTGCAGTTTATTCAATTCAATTCAATTTTATTTGTATAGCGCTTTTAGCAATTTTCATTGCCGCAAAGCAGCTTTACATAGTCAAAAGAATTATTTAGGTTTGTATGAAATGTGAATTTGTATGAATCAAAATGGTCAGTTTGTCCCTGGTGAGCAAGCCGAGGGCGACAGTGGCAAGGAAAAACTCCCTGAGATGGTAAGAGGAAGAAACCTTGAGAGGAACCAGACTCAACAGGGAACCCATCCTCATTTGGGTGAAACAAAAGCAGTAAATGATCTGCATTTATACAGTGTGTAGGGTGGGAGGCAGTTCAGCTATAATAGCTGATGTTAATTGATGTTAATATGGAGTCCAGGTAGTTATTGAAGACCCAGGTAGACTTGTAAGAAGTTCCAGTCATGAACTATCGAACTGTCAAGTCCCCAGAGAAACAGTTGCCAACACCAGTCAAGGCCAGAACCATTTTCTAGGTAGAGAGAATCATTCCCAGACACCAGACGCATCCCAGAGAGACACACGGGGCATCCATGTGACGAGATCTTCAGCCAGAAGCGGGGCACCAGGATGGGTCAGACAGGTCCGGAGGGCAGAGGGAGTCTGGATCACTGGCAGCTCAGGAACGACATGTGTAGCTCGACAGAGAGAGAGAGAAAGAGTGAAAGGGGGGGACAGGAGGAGAGAGGAAAAAGAAAGAGGGGGGGAAAGAGAAGAAGAGGAGAGATGGCAGTTAGGTATGGTGAGTGAGGAAGACAGCATCCAAACATACCAGTTTACCATAATACTCTACGTCCATGAGTCCCCCAGATCTGCTCCTTTACCTATGGCAAATCTATTTATAAAAATGCTCGGCTAAATAAATAGGTTTTTAGCCTGGACTTAAACACTGAGACTGTGTCTGAGTCCCGAACACTATTTGGAAGACTATTCCATAACTTTGGGGCTTTGTAAGAAAAAGCTCTGCCCCCAGCTGTATTTTTCATAATACCATTATTAAATGGTTTATTTTGAGTCCTGACTCTCTCAAGGTCAGTCTAATAGAATAAATTATAGATTAAACAAGGAAAGGAGGATTATTTATAATGAGTATTTAAAAAAATAACTATTTTATAATATATAATAATATAATATAATGATGTTTTTTTATTGATTGGTTTAACTTATTGACATTTATAGTTATGTTTTCTCATGTCATTATTTATAAAAATAGGAATAATTATTATTTATTTATTATTATTATTATTATTATTATTATTATTGATTTAGAGATTTATTGATTCATGCACAGGAGCACCGTAACCCCCGAAAGAACTTCTCACACCCAAACCCAAGGACTGTGGACTAATTGTAGTCACACCGCCCCCTGTTGTTCATGCGAATGTACTGTAATGTAAACCATGAGTGCACCATATTCCTGTAGGTATAGCTCGGGGATGGGGTATGTTGCAGATTCCTTATAGGAGCGCTAACAGTAGAAATTTTACAGGGAACAGGGAATCCAATGTCAAGCCAGAGGTTTTTTGAGTTTTTTTTGTAAATAGTATCCATGTGATGTTAAGGGCAGTGACTAATAAAGGCTTAACGTAACTTCACATCCCCCACAGTGTTTTCCGTTACGCTTGATGCATTAATAAAAGGCATTAGATGACACTAAAAAGGGGCGGGGTTAATGAGGTGATTGACAGTTTCAGGCCTGGCCGTGGTAGAGCACTCCTGAAAGTGCTGAGATTCCTGGCTGGAGGAACTGATACATGACGCCTGCTCGTCTGGAAGTCTAGCCTTTCAGCTTTAAATCAATATCTACTGCATTAACTGTTTAGGAATCAGTTGAATATTTTCCGGCCGCCATCAAAATATTTCCTCTTTATGTTACGATCTGTCCATTACAGCAGGAGAAAATGAGAGTATCTGTACATACAGTATAACTGTGCACTCCATGTGACTGTGATACTCAGGGATGTTGATTCGTCTGTCTGCGTGAATCAGTCCATCCACTCGCTCGAGACTCGTATCAGTGGTGGCAGTTGATGGTCTCCCACTGTGTGTCTTTTGTCTCCCATGTTGGACAGCCTGCACACTCCATTGTTAAGAACTCAATCATGCTTGTGACTGGAATTCATTATTTTCCTGTAATGAGGAAGAACAGGGAGAGGAGTCACTACAGAGGACGTGTAACCACACAGAGGACGTGTAACTACACAGGGACTGTGCCCCACCAGTGGGGAATAAAGACACGACAGGTGGAGCGCAAAGTTCTGAGCGAACCTTTCTGAGCCCATCTTCATTAATGCTTGTCTTTGTTCACACAAAAAACAAACACAAAGAGGTTCTGGAGAAGGAGATGGAAGTGTGGTGTAATAATAACAGGTGATTCATCACCAAACAGGACAGACAGTGAGCCTAATCAGGCAACGATCCACCCGAAAATAAACTACGAGGAAGCTTTTCTTGCTCTCGTATTCACGGTGTGGACGCCGGGGCCGACAAGAGAGCTGTGTGTGGTGTGTGTCTCGAACCCCGGCAGCAGATAGCACAAGACCCAAACCGATAAGGAGACACTGAGGGACGACACACGCCATTGATGTCAAAAAGACACCCGACTTGTTTAAATCCCGTCAACAGTAAAGATCACACGGCTTCATTCGACACTGGACAGAATATCTCTGTGCAAATGATGACTCTAACGGACACAATCGCTGGGCAGCTCGTTCTCATCACTGCTGTAAACATGCTGCCAATTATGCTGTATGAGACAAGCGGCGCAAAATTGAAAACTATCCTCCTGTCAAGCGACGCGGCAGTAAGACGTTTATCCGACATTTCACACACTATCGAAGAGTAACTCATTAGTGACAGTAATGATGTAATGACTGTTTGTTCATCTCATACATCAAGAGTTCTGAGTCACTGAGTGAGAGGACGTGTTGTTCCACAAGTACGTCCCAGGCTAGAGCCACAGCTATTGAGCTCTTCAAGCTTCTTGACACTTTCCTCACATAACACAAGCTGAAATGGGAAAACCATACAGACCAGGGCAGAGAGCGTTACACCAAGTGCACCATGTCCTCATGGGGTCTGATGAGATCATTGATCATTCAGCCGTGCTGTTTCCACAGGAAGTCAAGGTGGATCAGTGTTTCAGCTCGGAGTGGAGATTCACATCCTTTTGGCTGATGGGGATTTTACTTTCTCAAAATCGTTTTTACGGGCAGAAAGGAAGTATATGATTGGTCACATGATTTGGATCAATGAAAACAAAATGTGGGCGGAAAACTAATCATTTTCTGGACAAAACAAAGAAACAAACAAAAGTCCTAAGCGTATTTCTTTAAGATTAAGTTAAGATCAACTCCTGAGCTGTGTAGTGGTAACACATTCACTGCTGTCATCTGGAGATCATGAGATTCCCACATGAAGCCTTCCATAGCTGTACTGGACGAATGTTACCTGGATATTTATAAATAGGTTTAAATAGTAAAATGAAACACCTGCCGTGTCACCTGTAAACTTATGTTTAAAAGTAGAACTCGGGATTGAAATCAAAACTAAAATATTTTTGTAGACTTTCAAAATCGAAATTTAGATTTTATTTAAAAACTGAAACTGCTCTGAGCGCGAGCCTAACAAGCTAAACGCTAGTTAGCATTTGTACAGTGCGGTCTCCGCTGCTAAATGGCTTTAGCATTATGTGATTTTCCCGAGTGATAGCATCATCTGTTTGTCTGTCAGACACTAGTGATCATTTTAGTGAATAATAAACAGAATGAGCAGCTCACCATCATATCTTCCAGTCCGAATAATTAGTTCTTTTGAATCTATCGTACTTTATAGTGTCTATGGGAGTCACGTGACAAAAGAACGAACGACTCGGACTAGAAGCCTCAAAGGTAACTACTCAGTTCTGTTTCCTGTACGTAACCTACTGTACAGAGGTTTTGCGATGCTTTGCGCATGCTTTGCCCAGTAGAAAATAAATAAATCTCTCTCCGAGATACTCGTTCATCTGAGTCACGTTAAAGACTCAAAAAAAAAAGAACCAATTGTTTATGAGAGGCTCATCACTAACAGACACACAGTGAAATCTTACAGAAAAGGGGTCATTTTATTTGGAAAATGGGGAGGAAAAGGTTGAAGGTGTGCATGTACAAGTCTGGAGGCAGACCGTCAAGTCATGTCTCATCTGTCATGTGGGAACAATCCTGGCGAGGGATAGCAGGGGGTAGAGTGGGCCCGCGTGGGCAGCAGCTCCTGTGTGCTCCCCAAGCAACTCCTCCCACTGTCTTTGCCAAACGGCCCCTCCCAGCTCTCCTTTAGGCCCAGCCCCAGAAGGGAGTTTCTTATGACGCCTGGCCATTTTTCGCGGCTGGGGACAGGGGCCTTAACATGAAGAAGCTTTTTTCCTTCTTCAGCAGCAGAATCGCGAGGACTGACTCTTTGCCAGTGTTGGGTGTAATGCGTTACATTGTACTGTGTTAGAATACTTGGATTACTTTTTTGACGCGGTAGGTCCGCCATTTAATTACTTAGGTATTTAGTTATTTAAAAAAAAATGTATTTGTTATTCAGACGATTTATGTAATCCGTGAGCCAGACAGCAGTGATTCCCAATTCCTAGGTGCGTTTGTGTGAAAGTCGTAATACAAGCCTCGCCCCCAATAACCTCTGCTATTCCAGCTGTTATACCCCTATCTCACCTATGCTGTTTGACAATGCGAGGCCGCGTGGAAAGATGGAAACCTAATCACAGCGCCAAAACTTGTGGCCACCGCGCGAAACCACGTAGGTGAGAGGGGGTATTAGTAGGTGAGATAGGGGTATTAGTAGTTAACAGATTATGGGCCAAATTTCAATGAGTGATGAAGGTCTTGACTAAAACAACATGTATGAAGAATCACAAAGGAGTTTTCATTTACTGCAATGGAAGGTACTCGAACTAGTTACTGTTATCAAAAATCATTAAGGGGTTTCACAAGGGGGCAGATCAGCAAGGAAATGCACTGTGCTCTTTAGAAGGGGCAAATCTAAACAGGCGGATTCTCCTTAACACTCACACGGGGTTGCTAGGCAATACCACCGTAGGGGCAGTCAGCAAAGGTGTACTACACCTGGCCGAACGTTTATTTAAGCACCCAGAAACCAGCACATGGCATGAGATCATTAGGTAGCGCCCCGTAGAGAGCACATAGCTCCGGTATCAGGGACAAGTAAAGACAGAGCCAAAGGCAAAGACCAAGTCAGAAAAAGTCAACGACAAGAGCCTGAGTCTAATGAGGCATACCACCTGATAAGCATGCTCTCAAGCAAAAGCAAAGATAAAACGGAAAAGAAAATAAGGGATAAACCCACTAAGGGATAAGCCCTTGTCCAGAGAGAGTTTATTTTCAATTACCAAAACTTCACCTTGTCTCAAGGAGATGAAGGATCTTTGTGTTTTGGTTTTTGGTTTTAGCCTTCTTTTAAGCTCCAATTAATCAACCCTCGTTAACTCTTTCCGAATGTGTATGTAGGCACTCTTGCACACTCCTCTAAAGTTGTGTGTCTCCAGACAGACAGACAGACAGACAGACACACAGAATGAGATGAACCTGTTACTGTCATTTCTTTGTGTGAAAGTAGACTGGTGTGAATTATATACACACACACTTTGACTTTTTAAAATCTTTGTAGTTCGTTGCTCATAGCAACAGTGCACACTGATGTCATCGAATGGGGTCATTTGTGATGTCGCCATGCTGGAGCGACGTGGATGATGACGTAACAAAGCACCAGCTGTTTTCTTACTATATTTTCATTACACGCAGACAGACTGAGTGAATCATATATACTGTAAAAATGGAGAGCTTATATTCTCTGTCGTTGTGGCTTAGGAACTGGATGGGAATGCAGGTCAGGGATGAACAAAACAAACAGAATGGACATGATGAAGAGGATAAACAGGATGTACAGGATAAAGTTGCATCTGGAACACCAGAAAACAAAGGAGTTTGTAAGACCATAGAAATCCATTTGAAAGCGAAGAGCCTGGCCCAGCAGCTCTACCAAGAGAAGATCCGACTTCCAGAGATTATCACGCAGTTGAGTGAAGATCTGGAGTTAGCAGAGGAAACGGTAAAAGAGTATGTGACATATTTTCATTTTGAACGCTGTTCTGTGCTTGAAGCTCTCCGAATGTTTCTCAAAGTACTTTGGCCAGAGGATGAAGTTGATCTTCAGCATCTCTTCATAGCGCAGTTCGCCTACCAATACGTTTTGTGTACTGGACAAGACTTCAAATTACAAAAACCATTCTACTACCTGATCTGGTCCTTAATCATCCTAAATGCGGATCTCAATGGTGGTCACAAAGGGAGGAAAATGACTAGAGAGGAATTTTTAGAGAACGTAAATCATGTGGGTCGCTTGTTCAGGTTTTGGTATAAACATCAGGACTTAGAGTGCATGTACGATTCTGTAAAAAGAACGCCGCTCAAAGCATGCTCTGTGAGAACTAGAGGTAAGGATGTGACTGAAAATAAGACACTGATGCAGAAGATCCACAAAAGAGGGTTTCTTTTTCGCAAAATAAATCTGGAGAAGAACAGGAGAAAAAGACATGTCTGACCCAAACTATACAGTGAGCGGCATTACAATGCATGATTCCCTGGTGTACCTTCTGCAATGCTTAACGATGGGGCATGTGATGTGCCTTAGGACTCCAGAGTCTTCTACCTCCAGGGCCAGAAGTAGAGCAGAGATCACGGAGACCATTAACCAACATGCCACTCTATACTTCGCTCCTTCACTCTGAGGGGACATGAAGAAACATTCTATTCCAGTTACAAAAGGTTTTAGGACATCTGAATGAATGTCATCTTCAATTTATATCCATCCTTCTCATCTGCAACCATCACATTTGGATTTACATTGGGTGATTGTGAAGGCCAGGTAATCTGATGCAGCACTCCATCAGTCTCCTTCTTGGAGAAATAGCTCTTACATAAGCTACAGCTGTTTTTGGGGTCATTGTCCTGCTGGGATATAAATGAAGGTCCCACCAACTGCAAACCAGAAGGGATGGCATGCTGCTGTAAAATGCTGTTGTAGCCTTCAATTTTGAAGTGACCACAACAATGTCACCAGCGAAGCACCCTCACACCATCACATCTTCTCCTCCATGCTTCACATTGGAACCTCAAGTTCAAGAACCATCTGTTTCTTCCTTCTATGTCTAACGAGGACACGGTTAGAGACAAAAATCTCTATTTCTATCAGACCAAAGGACAGTTTTTCGCAGATCAAAAGTATATTTATTGTGTTTTTTGGCCCAAGCAGGTCTCTTCTGTTTGTTGTATTTTTTTTCCTGCAATTTAGCCATAAAGGCCTGACTCATTTGGCAGATGCTCTTATACAGAGCGACTTACATTTTTATCTCATTATACATCTGAGCAGTTGAGGGTTGAGGGCCTTGCTCAAGGGCTCAACAGTGGCAACTTGGTGGTTGTGGGGTTTGAACCTGGGATCTTCCGAACCGTAGTCCAATGCCTTAACCAATGAGCTAACCCTGGCACACAGAGTGTACTGTATGTCTGCTGCTTAACTCTGAAAAGTATTTACTGTATGTGATCTCTATCTTAAGGTGCTGTAAATCAGCAGTTTCTGAAACTGTTTATCCTAATAAATTTATGTTTTGAGGCAGAAGGAGCTTTTGGGCTTCCTTTCCTTTGCCTCATAAGATGCAGTTAGAGCTACATTTAAAGATCTTGATCATTTTTTTAAGGAACGATAGACTTTATTTCTTTTTATTTAACCTTTTATTTGGCCAATCTAAAATATAAAACAAACTCTGGGTTATTTAACACCAGAATTCTGACTGGTAGTGTATGTATATTGCATAGTACAAGCAGGGACTTTGCTTGTAGGAGGACTAATTGCGACAGCATAAGTAAAAAGCAGAGCCAGAAGGAAACTGGGATGTAAAGCAGCCAGTCACTCCATCATCAACAAACCTGAGTGATCAGTGAGAGTGAGGAAGACAGCATCTAAACATACCAGTTCACCATAAAACTCTACGTCCATGAGTCCCCCAGATCTGTTCCGTTAGCGAAGGCTAATCTATTTACAGATCTTTTGGTCCAAGACCATTTAGTGTTTAATAGGTTAATAATAGTATTTTACAATCATTGTAAAATTTCACTGGGAGCCAATGGAGTGTGGATAAGTAAGGGATGCTGCTGCATTCTGGGCTAACCGGAGCTTGTTTATGCAAATAGTTGAACATCCAGACAGTAAGATGTTACAATAAACTTGTAGCGCAGCCACATAAAGGGCACTTTTATACAGGTAAAAGTCAGTCATCTCAATGTACAACAAGCTGCGGTACCCTGTTGATCGTGCCCGGGTGGGTTTGAATTGCCTACCGACGTTGGTGCATGGGTTCCCACTCGAGCTCTCGTGAGTGTCAGTGGGCAGGCGGCATGGGAAGACAGAGATGTACGTGGTCACCTGACCCGGATATAAAGCAGGCCCGGGAAATAACTCACAGGGGGAGAGAGTATGGAGATACAGCGTGCTATGATAATCAGAATCGTTGCTAGATGTTCCTTGCCCATTACATCTTGGGACAGGACCGTGCCAAGCCCCGTCTCTGAGGTGTCCGTTTGGTCCAGAAACGAGCAGTTGAGATTGGGGTTCCGGAGGAACTGATAAGATAGGCCTTGAGTTGTGCAAATAAATTCTCTCATTTTGTCTTATTTTGTCCAATGCACCTCTGATTGATCTTTGTTTCTGTTCTTTGAAGAAATTTGGCACAATGTCTATAGTAATTAGCAAGCCTCAAGAAAGCATGTAACTGTTTCTTCAGCATGGGATGTGGGTAGGTGCAGACAGCTTCCTGCTTTTTTCCCCTGTGGTTTTAACAGCCCACATCCAATCCGGTATCCCAGGTACCGTGCTTCAGTCACCCACAGATGGCACTTTATTGGGTTGTTGGCTTTTCTAAATTCGTCTAAGACTTTCTTTAGATGAAATAGATGGTCTATCACCTGTTTATGCTGTTTATCTCAGCGTTGATGGCACAACAGCAGGCTTCCAGGGATCTGTACGGCCTCAGGCGATCGCACCGGGGTTTTTTTATGGTCATGGTGCAAAAAGTCAGGTGAGCCCCGATTTGATGGAGGAAACATTGCTGAACTGTTGTGATGAACCCCATGGAGGCTTGTGGCATCTTGTGTACTGTATTTCACAGTAGATTATTATAAAGTAGATTATTAAATCCCACACATAACTGGTCATAACATCACTTTTACTCCATATTTAGATTCACTGATGGTGCAGATTAAACTTCAGATCTAAGGACTGCAGGAGATTCAGTAAAGTCTGTTCAGGTTGTTCTTGAGAATCGACTCGATTCACTTTAAAGAGTCACATTCCGAGGTCTTAATATAGATGATTCTCAGAACCGATTCACTGGTGAGGAATCGGTTCGGTGATTCACTGAGCACGCGCGCATGATAAAGCGGTACTACTGAGTGAAAATTAGCACAAACCTGAGGTAAGTTATAAAACACTTTAAATCTTTCTCTCTCTGTGATTAAACTTCATTTTATGTGCATGTGAAGTGATTAAAGGACGATATTGTCTCACTCAGATGATTAGTTTGCTTAGTTTTAGTTAATTTTTGGTTAATTTATTGAATAAAAATGTTATTGCTAATCTGTGTGGATGAGACAATTAGCACCTTTAATTAGCACACGAGCTAAAGGCTGGTTCAGACCTAAAATTTATATAATCTTTATTGATAGTCTTAAATAATGTTTTTTTTGTGTGTGTCTGGAGTTGTATTAGTCTAAACAAATAAAATGGATTTTAACAGTAATTCTGTGTTTTTATAATAAAGGTTTTAAACTATTATTAGACTTATAATATAGTAAATTAGTTATTTGCATTTAAAAACATTACTACACAATAACCACAACTAACTTAAATCAATTAATTTTTTTAAATCCTTCTATATTTTATCTACAATAAACCTTACTTTTTCTGTTTAAGTTTTCACATAAATGTATTAATAATTAATATTAATAATACATTTTAATTGCCAACTAAAAAAAAAGGTACAATATCCAGTTTAAAGTATGCAGGATGTGCAATTATTATTATTATTATTATTATTATTTTTTTTTATTAAAATAATGGGACTGAGAGGTGCACATACTTTTAAACAATAATTTCTTCTTTCTTAAATCAATGAGTTTCACAATAATTCAATGAGCTGATGTTAAAGGTTTAAAGAAGATGTTAAAGAAAATTGACTCCTCATTCATCCAAGCTGGACAAACTCATCATGAAACAGAAGTCCTGTATGTTACCTCAAGCTGGACAAACACACACGCACACGAGGAAACACTTAAAATTCAGTCAGTAGTTTTACGTGATGCGTTCACAGACAGAGAAAAATTTACAAAAAACATCTTGATTGGTTTGATTACTCACCCCCAAATTTTTTTTTTTGCAAATATCAAGTAGTTCAAGTTCAAGTAGTTCAATATCTTCAGGGCATGCCAACTTTACAGTTTTAGTATATGTATAGGTTATTATATTTATATAAATATGCACACACAGAGGAGATCAAAATTGGAAAACTGTGA
Source organism: Clarias gariepinus (assembly GCF_024256425.1). Lineage (NCBI taxonomy): Eukaryota > Metazoa > Chordata > Actinopteri > Siluriformes > Clariidae > Clarias > Clarias gariepinus. The sequence continues at coordinate 1,257,685 of NC_071119.1, forward strand.
ACAATTTCCTAAATTTCAAGGTCACTAATCAGTGACCTTGAAATTTAAAATGATCTAAAATAAATGAATTTGAAATTATCTAAAATAGCAGTTTTTTTTATTGTTTTTTAACACATTTCATGAATTTTATGTATATTTTGAATCACAGAATAGAAGAAAACATCACTGAGATTTGAAAATAGATCACTTTCTGGCACCTGGTGCTAATTTCTTTAATTAAGTGACAAACCCTATTTAACAGTGTCTCAACATTTTAAAAGAATTTGGACTGAAAGCCCTCTCTGCAGTGACCAAACCTCTCATTAGTAATGAAGGCATTTTAAATTGGTTTGGGTCTGATGGGAGACATTATGTTCAACAACAAACTGGGGAAGACGTCAGTGGAGGGGGGAAATGTCATGTTTTGGGGGATGTTTTCTACACCTGGACGTGGGCCTCTTGTACAAAGTTATGGCAAAGAAACCCACTACAGTCACTGAACGGTGGTCTAGATCAAAATAGGAGTGGACCGGAGTCACACCAGGGCACCAGCGTGAGGCCACAGATCTACTAAAGACCTGGGCCTGTACATCCTCATACTAACTGGTGTAACCTTCAGTGATTTCAGTTGTGATCTTTCTCTATGATACACTCATTGCTGTTTTTTTTTTTTTTTGAATACTTATTTTTTATTATTATTAAGGATGATGATGTGCGTTGTGTGAGTGCAGGATGTGTGATGTGGAGTTAGTGAAGCGGATGCTGCGCGCCGTGCTGCAGAGCAGTAAGAGCGGAGTGCTGCTGTCGCGGGTGCAGGCGGATTACCGCGCTCTGACCGGGGACTTCATCCCGTTCTCACAGCTCGGCTACAGGAGCCTGGAGAACTTCCTCATTAGTGTTCCTGATGTGGTGCACTTACAGCATTCACACACCGGAGAGGTGAGGGGGACATTTAGACATAGAATGATTGAGATGAATCGCATTTCTTTTGTGTGTGCTGATCCACCTAGCGCCACACTGACTCCATTTAAAAAAAAAAAAAAAAAAATTATTAATGAAATAAAAATTTTAACATTTATTATAGAGTTGGAACAGTCAAGTTGGTAAAAACGTTGCGGTTTCTATACGCTCCAATGACGTGCGCATTCTGAACTGTTTATACAGTGTTAAATACATTTAAATTAGAAATTATAGTTTAATTTGAATTAAAATTTTTAGTTTAAATAAATAAGAGAAAACTATTTGGTTTGCACTTGGTTTTTAAGTCAGGAAACCTAAACGGGCTTCATTTAGTTACTTGTTAAACTTTTTTTTTTAAAGGTTTTTAAAATTGTTGCGAAATGGAGGTGGGATGTAAAATCAGACCGTGATACTTATAGAGTCGCAATTGTATAATTGATAATGTGATGATATTGTATTGAGAGGTGACTGATTCCCTTCATTAATGGAGATGCTACTAGGGCTGCACGATTCTTCACAAAATGTAAATCAGGATTTTTCTCCCTGGGAACTGACTTAGTTTTATTTATTTATTTTTCTTCCAAAAAAAAAAAACATTGATTGCACTTAAGAAGAAAAAAGGAGTCGTCTGCACAGGACTTTTAACCGGATGGTATTCTTGATGGCCAAAGTGAATAAAAAGGTAGAAACAGGACAAGCTAGTCTACATCCTCTAGACACAGTAAAAGTAGTTGACGTAAGATTATTGGTGAGGTTTTGTGCTTTAGGGGAGTTATCCAGTAAACCTTAGCCCATAGTGTGTAGTGTTTCAAAATGAAGAGTAGGCTCGACTGTGTCCAAGGCTTTGAGGAGAATTAACGGCCTGTATGATTCTAACTTCTGTCCATCTTTTCCTGGATTAGAGTGAGGAAGTGAACCTCCTTCAAGTGACTCTTTAGTCATGTTTGTTAAAGGAGCTTTAACAAAAGACTTGTTACTTCACAGGAAAGCCATCTGGACCAGGGGCTTTAAGTAGCTCTTTCTCAGTAATATCAGAATTTAATAATTCATTATCCTCATCATCAATTCATTTCCACAGAAATTTTTAAATAAAGTATTAATCTCTCTCTGATCTTTGATATAATTTCCATCATTTAATTGGATCAAATGAATATATCTGTCCGATTTTTCTTTACGACATGGCCATAGTCTGCTAATCTTCTCTCCAAATTCATAATAGCAGTATTTAGTTCTTGCCATAATAGTCAACAGATTGTTATCCAGGACCTGTTTTTAAGTGAGTTGTATTAAGGATTTTTTTTTTCATTATCAGACAGAGTGAGATATGGGAACTAACAGTGACTACACAAGTTTAATAGGGTTTTGTACACAGTGTCAGAGAATAACTAGGTTAACAAATACTGTAATAATCTACCATAGCACTGTATAGGATGATGCGTTACTAAGTTTGTCCTTAATTAAATAAAGTTCCAGAGATCTATTGTGACCCAGTTCCCAGAACTCTCAGAGCCTGTTTTACCTCCGCTGTAGGCTCTGTGTGAATTCTGAAGCTCCGCGCTAAAATCGGGGGAAAAAAAGGATGTGATATAAGAGGATATTTTCTGTTTCTCTTGAAAGTTCAGGAGTTTCGCCACAGTTACCCTCGGGGTCGCTCTGTTCGACAGAATGAAATTGTATTTTTCCATAAGTTATATTAACTTCACGTTTAATTAAACTACTTAGAAATCTGGTTGAAAAATTAAATAAGGAATTTTGCTTGTAGTAATGCACCAATGACACACCTTTGTGTTGTGATGGGGTGTGTGTGTGTGCATGCTCATTCAGGTGATGTGTGTTGCGGCTGTGTGTAAAGAAACGTCCAACATCGCTCAGCTCGTGGCTCGGCAGAGGAACTCGAAGAAGAACTCGGGCCGCTCTCAGCTGCTGAAGTGTCACATGAGGCCGAAGTCTTTCTCGCTGTTCACACATGGTGGTAGCATGGGCTCTCGCTCGCTCTCTCTTTCTCTCTCTCTCTCTCTCTCTCTCTCTCTCTCTCTCTCTCTCTCTCTGTCTCTCAATTTCACACACAAACACACACACACACTTTTTTTCTGGATGCTGAACTCTGGCAGCAGTGTGTTTAACATAAAATGTTTTAAACTCAGGAGTTTCTGGTTTTAATTATTATAATTTTTTTGGTAAGGTAATCCTCGGTCATCTCTGAGGCAGCCAAGTCACATGACCACCTCTCACAAGCCCTTCAGCTTACAGAGCGTCCCACGACAGGTGAACAGCACCAGACCGGGCTCCACCTACCCGAGCAGGAAGCCCACAGGGTGATTGACGGCGTGTCCACGAACAATAAAAACATCCATTGGGGGGATGGAGGGAACTCACATTCAGTGTAAGATGGTGTGACGTATCATTATATAATCTGCTCATCCTTCTGCTGACCCTAGACCAGTGTATCGACAGGAGGAGACCGCTCGTCCGTCCAGCAAGAACCAAAACACAGGTTCAGAGTATTTTTTTCTACACACACACAGACACACACACAATTTATGTTCAGTGGAAAATAAACAATAGGAAGGCTCATGTTGCTAAAACAGTTATTAATTAAGCTTGATTTTCAGCAGCTGTATTAATTTGTTTAAGTCGTTCCCTGTGCGTCCTGTAGAGGGCGGCGTGGAGCTGTATCAGAGCCGTGTGAAGCAGCTCCTGCAGAAGTACAGCAGCGGCGTGTGGCTCTCCAAACTGCCTCAGCTCTACAGCAGCATGTTTCATCAGGAGCTTCCATCATATGTACACACACAGCTGGAGAGCTGGACACACATCTGCACCGTAAGGATACACACACACACACACACTTGGTTCATTCTTATTAGTGGTGCTCGCCATGGATCGCTTTTATCTCACAGGCTTATTATTCTTTGCGTAGTCTTCTGCTAATGATATATAATAATATAGTTAGAATAATGCTAGCGACATGCTAATCATTTTAACATTATGCTAATATTGTTAGTGACATGCTAATAATATGGCTTGCCACATGCTAATATGGGTTAGCCTAATCCTAGCAACATACTAATCATTTTAGCATCATCCCAGCAACATGCTAACATGCGGGGGGGGGCGATATTTTACGCAGGCAACCAATCAGGCTGTCAGGATCATTGTGACCCGAGTTTCGCCATGGCAAGCACCACTAAGCACCACCTTGGTATACAAGTGTTTGTTTTTGTCCCCAGGTGGAGAACACGGGCTGCGGTAACGTAGCAGGGCGTCTGGTTTACCCCGCTAAAGACCCTTTTCCAAAACCCCACACCCCTCTGAAATCTTTTCAGATTTCCAGCTCTGTCACATACTCCCCGTCGTCCCCGACCCTTTCACCCCTCCGACTCACCCTCGAGTCTCCGCCGCGCTCCCTGCTCACTCCTCCAGCAACGCCTCCCACACCCACCCCTCTGTCTCATGAAGTGAAGGATAAAGTGCGCGAGCTGCTGAATAAATACACACATGGCCTGTGGGCTCACGCTCTGCCCCGCCTCTTTCAAGAAGTCTTCAGGTACCGACACAGACGTGTGAAAAAACCACCTTTTTCTTCTGTTTTGCATATCACACGTGTGTGTGTGTGTGTGTGTGTCTCCTCCTCCACTTAGGTGTGATTTCCCACAGTCTCTGCTGGACGATCTCTCTCCTCTGGCCGACACGTGTACCATAGAATACCCGATGCCGCAAAATCGCAACAAAGCTATTCTATACACCCTGCCCGCCCTGAGCGTGACCTCAAAGCCCCGCCCACAGCCCAAGTCACGCATCATCACCTACTACGGAAACCCAGATCTGCCCCAGCTGCCCCTGCCCAAGGAGGAGTTCCCGTCTGTGCTGGTGATGGAAGCCGACAGCACCAACGACGTCATATTCAGGTTCACACAAAACGCTTTCAACATAAGTATGCATAGTGCTGTGAAAAAGTATTGGCCCTTATTTACTTTTATATTTTATATATATTTGTCACAGTCAAATATTTCATTTTTAATTTTTTACATAATTTATAATTTTTATGTCACGCTTAAACATTTAATTTATTAAGGGGGGGAAAGATCTCCAAACCTAGGTGGCCCTATGTGAAAAGGTATTGCCCCTTTCATTTTTTTTCTTCGCATCAAATATATTTTTATATTTTATTTTATTTTATTAATTTTGACATAATGACTTTATTTATTATGAAAAATAAAAACTGTCTTAACCTTAAGGGCCTAAGTGAAAAACTATTGGTCCTTTTCCTGATTTATTTGTTTTTTTTGTTTGTTACGTTTTAATATTTTATTTATCAAAAGGAGGAGGCAGATTGTCCCAACATAAGTGGCACTATGTGAAAAAGTAATTGTCCCACTTAAACCTAATCACACTCAGCGGCAACAACTGCAAATTGAAAGCGTAAATAAATTTTTCACAGCACCATGTACAGGTTCTGTTTGGGTTTCTCCCTCAGGTACGTGGGCGTGGAGTACTCACAGGCTCTGGAGAAGATGGAGGAGGCCATGTTGGAGTTTTACCAGAGCACAGGGGCGGGGCTTAGGCTAACCTCTCTGACAGTAGGTCAGTTGGTGGCGGTTGCCCTCGACGACGAGACCGTGCTGCGGGCCCAGGTGCACCAGATCACAGAGAGTGACGTGAAGGTGAGAGTAGGTGGGTGGGAGACGACCGATCGACACAATGGACGCAGTATTTAAGGTGTGTGTGTGTGTGTGTAGGTTTACTGTGTGGATCACGGTTTCTCTGAGGTGGTAAACAGAGGGAAGTTACTGCAGCTGGTTGGTCAGTTCCTTGCACTGCCTTTCCAGGCCACCAGCTGCCAGCTCGCAGGTAACACACACACACACACACACACACACACACAGCAGCAGAGTACACGCTCCACTCCCAACACCACTGTAAAAGTAAAAGTGTTTAAATAAATAAATGTGTGTGTGTGTGTGAGGTCTGGAGATGTTCAGTGAGGACGCGGCGGTGCTGAGGACTTTGAAGTCTCTAACCCAGGGTAGAACGCTATTGGCCGAGCTGGTAAAGAGAGAGACTCCGCCCATCATGGTGCTCTACGACACGTCAAAGGAGACGGACGTCAATGTGAACGCCGAGTGTCTCGGCGCGCTGCAGGACACGGCCATGCAGAACCCGCTGCAGGTCACCGGGGCGAATTTAATCTCTAATAATATTTTAATAATGAGTTCAGGAGTGTTATTGTGACTCCTATTCTGTTTCTGTGTTTGTAGGTGAACAGCTTGTACTCCAATGTGTGTGTGACCAGTGTGGGTTCTGACGGCAGCGTGTTTTGTCAGCTTCCATCCCGAGGACTGTCCAAGCTCCGGGACATCATGGACAAGATCGAGTCCTACTTCCTGTCTCAGGTTTTATCACTGCGGCTTGATTTACTGCAACTGCTAGAAGTCATTTCTTACTTTAGTTGTCTTTTAACGTGTGTGTGAAATCAGGCTACGTCGGAGCTGTTGGTGTCTGAGCCGTATTGTGGAAAGGTGTGTTTGGCGCAACACAAAGAGAAATGGGCTCGAGTGGAGGTGAGTGTGTTAAAGAAAAAAGAAACTCTTCGATACTTTTTTTCCTTGGAGTTGTTTATTCCATTTTCCAGCTAATCGTCTCTCTGCAGTGATTGGACTAAAGTCTGCGAGTTAATAGACGTCTATGTGAATCTCGTCCTCAGATCACTAACCTGCATGGCAGTCGTGTTCTGGACGTAGAGTTTGTGGATTTGGGTTTTCCTGCCTCTCTGGAGCTCAGTGAGCTGAGGGAGATCCCAGCGGTGTTCATCAGAGAGCTTCTCACCATTCCCACACAGGTACACGCGCGCGCGCACACACACACTGCTGCAGATACGGTCAGAATCACTCTACAACATTGTTCCTCATGCTACAGGTAGTCCTACTTACCAACAGGTTCAGTTTCAGGAGCATGTTTTTAAGTCGGATTTGTTCATAAGTTGTATAAGGACTCTGTTTCGTTGAGGATTTTTCGGACACATTTTCTATCATCGTGCTCCCGGACTGATTTATTGAAACCGGCTGACTCACCCAAACACACATGTATACAATATACCGGACTATGGACATTTTATACATTCACTTACAGATTGAAAATATTGTATATAACCAAGTATTGGTATCTGGTGGACTGCATGTTCGCAAGTCGGGGACTTGGTGTATATATGAATTCCAGTGACTGATGGATGTCTCCTAATATATTTTTCTGTGTTTGTTTAGGCTGTAAAGTGCCGTTTAGCAGAAGTTGAACGTAATGAAGACATCTGGCCTCCTGACGTTGTCCTGTGGCTCAGAGAGACGCTGCTCAACGCTCCTGAGTGCACCATGAAGGTCTGTACAGGTGTCTCTTAAGAAATGATAGTGGGAGGGGCTAAGGGTGATGTAAGGCTTCAGTAATCAGAAAAAAATGGATATATCGATGTATGTAGTAATTCTGTGTGTGTGTGTTAGATATCCCGTCTGGACTCGGCGGGTCAGGTGCAGGTGTACCTCTTCCTCGACTCCTCAGCTCGTGACCCGTCCTCCAGCGTTAACCGGCGACTCCCGTTGTCCTCCGTCACCACGGGTACCCGCTCCACCCCGCCCCCCTCCTCGTCTCTGGGTCCCGATGTCGCCGTCGTGCCCAAAGCGCCGGAGCTGCCGGGGGAGGGGCACACGCTGGACGTGTTCGTGTCGGTGGCGTGTCACCCTGCCCACTTCGTGCTGCAGTCGTGGCAGGAGATGTACAAGCTGGTGGTGCTGATGGGGGAGATGATCCTCTACTACAACCAGCAGGAGGCCACGCCCATCAACCCCGAGAAGAGCGGCATCTACGCCGCCAAGATCGACAGCAAGTGAGAAAGGGGAGGGAGAGACAAGGAGGGGGCGGGACGTGGTGATGTGTGAATCCTTAAACACTTTCTGTCTCTGTCTCTCTGCGTCTCTGTAGTTGGCACCGTGTCCTGGTGAAGGGCGTCCTCTCCAACTCGCTCGTCTCTGTTTACGAGCTGGATTACGGACGACACGAGCTCGTCCACGCCTCTCTGCTCCGCCCCCTCATTAACGAATTCAGGCAGCTGCCCTTTCAGGGAATCTCTGCCCAGCTCGCAGGTGCATACACGTGTCCACACACACACACACACACAGACACACACACACACACACTGAGTCCGAATCTGACCCGTGTTCCTCTCCCGTCTGCTGTAACAGGAGTCCGGCACGGCGTCTGGAGTGAGGAAGCCGCCATCGTGTTTCGCAACCACGTGGAGCGCCGGCCGCTGGTCGCAGTGGTCCACTCCATCCAGCAGGGGGTGCAGCCATGGGAGACAAAGCTGTCCGTCTACCTTGTGGACACGTCTCAGGACCACAGTGATGTCTGGATCCATGAAATCATGGGAGAGTTCACGGACCTCACCACCAAAACACAAGCATAGTGCTCCCGGCATCCTACACACACACACATACACGCACACCATTGATTCCTTTCATGAGCAATTAATTTTCCCTCAGAAGTCTCCGCCCCCCCGACAGGTTTTCCACTGACTGTTGTCTCTCTCTCTCTCTCTCTCTGTTTGTGTTATTTTGTGTTTAATTTGCGTGTGTGATGCACTACAGAAACTTTGTCTTAATTTTTTTGCACTTGGTTGGTGTTGTGGATGTTTGTTTTTTGAAGTTTGTGATTCAGTGGAGAAACTGGAGAAGAGAAATGTTTGTTAAAAAAATATGTTCATATGTTTTAATAAAAAAAAAAAGTCAAGAGGTGTGTTTGCGAGAACATTTGCAGCCCTTTTCAGCAAACAAATGGGTATTAAATTTAACTTCAATTCAGTTTTATTTCTATAGCGGTTTTAACAGTTGTTGTCGCAAAGCAGCTTCACTGAATTAAAGGAAAATTGTTTAAAAATTTTGAAAGGTTTGTAAGGAATGTGAATGTTTGTTTATGAATCAGAATGATCAGATCGTCCCTGATGAACGAGTCGCGAGGGCGACGGTGATGAGGGAAAAACTCCCTGAGATGTTAACAGGAAGAAACCTTGAGAGGAACCAGACTCAACAGGGAACCCATCCTCATCTGGGTGATAACGGATAGCAGGGATTGATCTGCACTCATACTGTGTGTTAGGAGGCTGGAAGTATAGTATAACAGGAGATGTGAAGTTGTTCATATGAAGTCCAGTTCGTTATTGGAGGCTCAGGTAGACTGTAGGAAACTCCAGTCCTGAACTAACTCCATTGTTTTTGTTTTTTTTGGGGTCATGCTTTGTTTTTTACCCCCTCAATATGTCTTTTCTCCCTTAAACGTTTTCTGCCTCTTAGTGAGTCATTTTTATCCCTCATTACTTTCTCTCTCTCTCGCTCTCTCTCTCTCTTCCCAGTAAGTATTTTTTCCGAGACTCTTTTGTTTAAAAGTCATCGTCCCATGGTGAGTTATTTTTTCCATCAATTATTTTTAGTGAAATGATTCATTTATTCCTGTGTGTGTGTCTGTGTACTGTACACACATGCACGAGGTGACTGAAAATGATCTGCACTCCAGTTATATTAGCCGTCCTGTTAGCTGCTCTGTCGTATCAGCACTTTCCGTTCGAGGCTCCTGTCTCCACCGTCACTGCTGTGCAGGTGCGAACGTGTTACATCAGTTCATCTGTAACTACAGTTTTTGTGGTCTGAGTGTAAACCTGGTGCTGAAACGACTCGCATAAGGGTTTAAATATCTGCACATTAAGTATTGGAACATCAGGAAAAAACAGGTTCAACCATTAACAGTGCTCGTTACTGTGATACCCAAATATGTGATTATAGTGTGGAAATTGTTAATATTGGTCATATTTTTGTGTGGCTGAAACAGATTATCTGTATTAACATTATTTCCTATGGGACAATGTGTTTCACACTACGCCATTTCACCTTAAGCCTTAAGAACTCGCCTCCGGATAAAGTATATTCTACAGCGGATTGTTAGGCGCTAAAATGCCCCGCTCCACATAATCTCTATCAATTTTTTATATATATATATATATATATATATATATATATATATATATATATATAATCAAATATATTATGAGCCTTAATCATGTGACAGCCATCAAGACCATTAATGACAAATCGTCATATAATGTTACTTTTGGGGCAAATGTAATAAAAAAAATGTTTAAACTAAATAAATATTGTAAATAAACCTTTTTTTATATAAAAATATACATGCTGTAGATCAAAATGAGATTGCATAAATGCTTACTGATTAAGAACATTTATATTTAGTTATTGTAGATCAGGGAGGTCGGATCAAGGTGACACAGTGGCCTCACACCTCCAGGGTCTGGGTTTGATTCCCACGTTGGCTCAATGTGCATGAAGTGGTATAGACAGTCGGTGAGTGAGATCAGATCAAAATGAACGCATCAAAAAACTGAGTGTAGGCTGTCACGTAATTAGGGCTTATTATAAAACTAATAAATAATAAAGGGGTGAAGTTATGTTGTATGTACAGTCCTGATTAAAATAGTAGCGTAATATAATAACGTTTAATTTAAATCACATAAATGCATTGGACCCGCTGTACATTCTATTCTGAATCACAACATGAAGAAAAATGTGCTAAATGGATTATTAGTTTAATGTAAGTGAAGAAAAACTTATATTAGTGTGGAGTTCAAATAGAGAGGTAAATTATTCTGTAATAAAACAGGTGTCATTTAAGTTCCCCTTATTTAAGGATAAATGCAGAAAAGATTGTCCTGTGCATTTCTCTCTAAAAATCAGAGTAAAACGGGTCGTCCAGACATTGTTCAGAACAACAGCGTACTTTAATTAAAAAGTTGATTAGAGATGGAAAACATACAAAGAAGTGCAGAAAATGATCGGCTGCTCTGCTAAAATCATACCAAATCATTTTTAAGCTTTAAAATGGAGATTAAAACCAGAAAGATGTGGAAGAAAACGGAAAACTACCATTTAAATGGATTGAAGAATAACAGCATTGGCCTTAAAGAGCATCTAAAGTTACCTGTGAGTGCTGTTAATTTTAGAAGACGGCTATGTGAAGGCAAGCTATCAGCAAGAAGCCAAAGTAAAGTCCCATTGTTGGAAAAAAGACGTGTGCTGAAGAGGTAACAGTTCGCCAACGAACACACTGACTGGCCTAAAGAGAAATGGCGCAACATTTTGTGGACTGATGAAAGCAAGATTGTCCTTTTTGGGTCTAGAGGCTGCAGACAGTTTGTCAGGCCCCCAAACACTGAATTCAAGACACAGTACACTGTGAAGACGGTGAAGCATGGAGGGACAGGCATCATGTTATGTGGATGCTTCTCGTACTGTGGTGTTGGGCCTTTTTATCACATTTCAGGGATCATGGATCAATTTTAGTCCATCAGAATACTTAAAGAGGTCACGTTGCCTTACGCCGAAGAGGAAATGTCCTTGAAATGGGTGTTTCAACAAGACAACGACCCCAAACACACCAGTTAGAGAGCAGCATCTTGGTTCCAGACCAACAGGATTAACGTTATGAAGTCGCAGCCCGATCCCCAGACCCTAATCCAATAGAAAACTTGTGGTCTGACATTAGAAATGCTGTTTCTGAGGCAAAACCAAGAAATACGGAGGAATTGTGGCCTGTAGTACAGATATGAAGCAGTTCTCAGAAAGCAGGTTATACAAATAAATATTAGTTATATTAGTATTATTTTAATATTATAAATATTAGAGATGCACAAGAAAGATTAAAATTCAAGCATTTTTGTTTAAACTGTAAATTCATCACTTTATAAAGATGAATTATGACACTGCTATTTTTTTTAACAGACTGATATTTGTTTTTCTTCACTTTCTGTAAACTAATAATCCATTTATCACATTTTTCTTCATGTTGTGATTCAGAATAGAATGTACAGCGGGTCCAAAGCATTTATGTGATTTAAATTAAAAGTTATTATATGGATATGGAGCTTTACTCACTTTTTTCAACACACTGCTACTATTTTGAACACAGCTGTATCATGTGAAGATCCTCAGTCATCCATGTGAGGTTATCTGGAAGTGGAGTCGTGTCAACTGAACGCCTTTTTAGTAACTGAGTATGTAAGTGTGTATGTACGAGTACTTAGTATGAGTAGTGAAACGTTTCTACTGTACGTAATTAGTACAGACTTTTATAGTCATTATTTTAGGGAGGAGCAGTTCGTGGTGATAATGTATATTTGACTGGTGGTTTGGCTTTTTAACATCCTGTAATAACAAGAGGAATAAAAATGTCTCTGTCCGTCTGTTTGTTTGTTTGTTTGTTTGTTTGTTTGTTAATGTAAACTCTCAGGCTGCAACAATTCATAATAATTGCAGTCATCACTTTGTCTCACATAAAACTGCACTGCAATTTACCTCATTTTACTTATTAGTTAATTTTTTCCCTTAACTTGTGATTTATATGCTTTATTTATATACAATAAATACATATTTTGTATATAATGTATATAAATAAGGCATATAAATCACATTTTAAAAAACCACACAGTTTCCTTGTAGTTTTTGTTCTAAGCATTGCACTAGTAACGTGTGTGTGTGTGTGTGCCTGTGTGTAGGGTATACAGCTCTGAAATAAAGAGAGAGACCACTGCAGCATAATCAGTTTCTTATGTATTGATTTCTTATTGTTGTTGTTTTTCTTACAGGCGAATTTGTTGTTGACACGAACAGTTTTGACAATTTTTTTTTACAAAATTTAAATATATAAAACTTTTTTATACTTATTGTATTTTTAAAGAAAATGACATAACACAAAAATAACCCAAGACCAAGCAGAGATTTAATACCTCAAATAAAACAAACTGCAGATGTTTTTGTAAACAAATTGTGTTAATACTTTGGCTAAATAACATTAATACCTCACTGTTTGGTTGAATAATAACATTAATAACTCAGTGTTTGATGAAATAATAACATTAATAACTCAGCGTTTGGTGGAATAATAAAATTAATCACTCACTGTTTGGTGGAATAATAACATTAATAACTCAGTGTTTGATGGAATAATAACATTAATAACTCAGCGTTTGGTGGAATAATAAAATTATTCACTCACTGTTTGATGGAATAATAACATTAATAACTCAGCGTTTGGTGGAATAATAACAATAATAACTCAGTGTTTGATAAAATAATAACATTAATACCTCAGTGTTTGATGGAATAATAACTTTAATAACTCAGTGTTTGATGGAATAGTAACATTAATAACTCAGTGTTTGATGGAATAATAACATTAATACCTCAGTGTTTGGTGGAATAATAACATTAATAACTCAGTGTTTTGCAGAATAATAACATTAATAACTCAGCGTTTGGTGGAATAATAACATTAATAACTCAGCGTTTGGTTGAATAATAACATTAATAACTTAGTGTTTGGTTGAATAATAACATTAATAACTCAGTGTTTGGTGGAATAATAACATTAATAACTCAGTGTTTGATGGAATAATAACATTAATGCCTCAGTGTTTGGTGGAATAATAACATTAATACCTCAGTGTTTGATGGAATAATAACATTAATAACTCAGTGTTTGGTGGAATAATAACATTAATACCTCAGTGTTTGATGGAATAATAACATTAATAACTCAGTGTTTGATGGAATAATAACATTAATAACTCAGTGTTTGATGGAATAATAACATTAATAACTCAGTGTTTGGTGAAATAATAACATTAATAACTCAGTGTTTGGTTGAATAATAACATTAATAACTTAGTGTTTGGTGGAATAATAACATTAATACCTCAGTGTTTGATGGAATAATAACATTAATAACTCAGTGTTTGGTGGAATAATAACATTAATAACTCAGTGTTTGATGGAATAATAACATTAATAACTCAGTGTTTGGTGAAATAATAACATTAATAACTCAGTGTTTGGTTGAATAATAACATTAATAACTTAGTGTTTGGTGGAATAATAACATTAATACCTCAGTGTTTGATGGAATAATAACATTAATAACTCAGTGTTTGGTGGAATAATAACATTATTAACTCAGTGTTTGGTGGAATAATAACATTAATAACTCAGTGTTTGATGGAATAATAACATTAATGCCTCAGTGTTTGGTGGAATAATAACATTATTAACTCAGTGTTTGGTGGAATAATAACATTAATAACTCAGTGTTTGATGGAATAATAACATTAATGCCTCAGTGTTTGGTGGAATAGTAACATTAATACCTCAGTATTTGATGGAATAATAACATTAATAACTCAGTGTTTGGTGGAATAATAACATTAATAACTCAGTGTTTGGTGGAATAATAACATTAATAACTCAGTGTTTGGTGGAATAATAACATTAATACCTCAGTGTTTGATGGAATAATAACAATAATAACTCAGCGTTTGGTGGAATAATAACATTAATAACTCAGTGTTTGGTGGAATAATAACATTAATAACTCAGTGTTTAATGGAAGCACCTGATTAATACAGCTTTCATGTGTTTTTCATGTACAGTATAGTTATATCTTTATGTTATATGTGTATTTTTATCTTTATGTCATATGTATAGTTATATCTTTATGTCATATGTATAGTTATATCTTTATGTCATATGTATAGTTATATCTTTATGTTATATGTATAGTTATATCTTTATGTCATATGTATAGTTATATCTTTATGTCATATGTATAGTTATATCTTTATGTTATATGTATAGTTATATCTTTATGTCATATGTATAGTTATATCTTTATGTCATATGTATAGTTATATCTTTATGTTATATGTATAGTTATATCTTTATGTTATATGTATAGTTATATCTTTATGTTATATGATATATAACGTTATACTCTGGGTTGTGACTCTCCATCTTCCTCTTGATGACATTCCAGAAGTTTCCTTCAGTAAATAGCAGTGCTCTCTCTCTCTCTCTCTCTCTCTCTCTCTTTTCTTATTCTTCTTCTTCTCCTTATCCAGAGCTGTGTGTGTGTGTGTGTGTGTGTGTGTGATCACATCTACACGTATCTTGGGACAGTTCAGGATCAGTAAACTGTCTGTCTGTCTGCGCGTTCCCGTGACGTCGGTTGACGGACACGTGCGCGTGGGCGGCTCTCGTGAGCTCGGCGTGTGGACAAACCGCGGGTCAGTCAGTCAGTGAGAGAGAGCGGAGTGTGTGTGTGTGTGTGTGTGTGTGTGTGGTGCTCGGTGTTCCCGGTCTTTTTACTCGTCGTTCGCCTTGATTTAGTTTGGTCTCGCGGAGCGCGCGCTCACCCCGGCGTGTCCCGCTCGGTCTCTCGGTGCCGCTCGCGCTCGCTGTGTACGGAGCGGTCTGCGCGCGCGCTTTACCGGGACCGCGAGAGAAGAAGAAGAAGCCATATCTGGGCAAAGTATTCACCCGGGCTATATATAGAGATAACACCGGGGAGAGGGACTGTACGGTGAGTACACACACACACACACACACACACACACACATGAGCGCGCGCCTGCCTGCCTGCCTGCATGAGAACAACCGGGACGGGACGTTCCGTCAGATACACTGTGTAACTTCTACTTTAATTAACTTTAGTAGCGCGTGCACGCAGCTCGTGAACACATGACTCATTATTGGAGCGTTAATTAACGCGTCATTAATTAGAGCTGGAGGCGCGTGCACGCTTTTTTTTTTTTGCAGTAAATATTGAAGAAAGTAAATAGCAGCAGTGTTTAACTTCATTTATTATTATTATTACAGTTAACACCACTGTGTGTGTGTGTGTGTGTGTGTTTGGCCCCTGCATGCGCTCAGGTTGTTGATTAGTTCTCTTACACAGCAGCCCTGAGAGAGAGAGAGAGAGAGAGAGAGAGAGAGAGAGAGGAAGGAAGGAGTCTCCAGTGTGAGGGGGGGGGGGGGTGATGTTCAGCTGGGACTTCAGGTTTCCTCCAGGAGAGAAGCGAAGAGGAGAAAAGACAAGGAGAGAATGTAAAATAGAAAATATATAAACGATGTGTAATCAGAAGAGGAGAGACGTCTGAGTCGTGTAAGTTGTGATGTGTAACTGATGCGAGTGTGAGTTAGACGCTGAACCTCAGTCTGGATGATGGCGTGATTTGTTAGCAGTGTTAACCTGCTAGGACTCTAAGCACTGAGGGGACGCCTGAGCATGAGGGGACACCGTGAGCGTGTCCTTGGTCTTATTGCTCCTTGTTGTTGCAGATTTAAGGTTTAAGTGTCACTCTGTTCTCTATCAGACCCTCTGACCTCTGAGGCCGAGTCTAAATATAACACATGAGACAGTGAGACTCCTGCCACCTGTCGCTCTCGCCTTCCCTAATGGAGCAACTGTGTGTGCGTGTGTGTGTGTGTGTCCTTTCCACGAGACGTTCCCAGTCTGAGGCCTCGCTCATGAAGGACAAACTGGAGACACAAAGCCTTTGTGTCCACTGACATTTTAAAGAAAGCTCTCTTTGTTACTGATTTCGGTCTGACACCGCGTTCTGATCAACTGTTTTTAAAGTCATTTAAAATAAACTTTCCTGAAACAGCGGCTCTTTAAAATCACATGGCCACTGTCCTCTCCATCAATCCCACTGTAAATAATTAGACAGAAGGCCCCGCCCCTTAACCAATTGAACTGCAGTTCCCAATCTCAATGCTGTCGTAATTAACGAGACCACAGGCCCCGCCTTAATGCTGCTTTAACCTATCAGATGTCAGCGTTCACAGTTACCACAGTTTCCACCCCCAAACCCCCCACCCAGCCCTACTACAATCCCCCCCTTAACACCACCACAACCAATCACATTGCAGTCTCCGCCCTTATCACCACCAGAACCAGTCAGACCACAGATCAGACCTCTTCCAAATTCTCCTGTACTGTAGAGTATTCATTAGTGTTACAGTACGGTTTGTGTTCCATGTCGCGTGTGAGTCGGTGTTAGGTATTAGTTAGATTTGTTACGCCACATGCTAACACGTTTTAACTAGCAGCACAGGTGAGTATATCTCTCACCTCTACACCAACACCATCCTCCTGCTTCTATATAGATGGAAATACTCTACACTTCTTCTGTGCAGGTCCTGAAGGCTTGAGAAGGACATTTTTGTTGTCCTGGTTCCTGCCTCCTCCTCATCCAACTCCCCCACCCCCACCCGTCCTCTGCTGTCCTCCATTCGTCCTTCGCCATGTCGTTCCGTAAGGAGATGGAGAAGTACCGCGACGTGGACGAGGACGAGCTCCTGCAGAAGCTCAGTGAGGAAGAACTCAGGAGGCTCGAGGATGAACTGGAAGAGCTCGACCCTGACGTAAGTCCTGACACGAGATCAGTATGATATCTATCACCATGGAGACGCGGGAACATCATCGCAGAGAGATTTAGAGATGGAGAGACAGGGTCTGTGTGTGGAGGAGTTCTGTCTGGTCTGGTTATAAAGGTCTTCAGTCTACCAGCTACGATGATGCCACTGACTAACACCATTTCAGCTCACTAATGAGTGTGTGTGTGTTTGGTTGCAGTGTTGTGATCAGTAAGTCGAGGAGCAGATTTTTGTGATTGGTTGGAGAAAAGTCAACATGTGCTGTGATTGGCTATTTTTTTCAGACACACTGTTTCACTTTAAATGACCTGAATTATAAATCCTTTTTTGGAAGTGCCAATCAGAATGCAGGGACCGGAAAGATGTTTGGGGAGGAAAAAAAACTTTTTTAACCCACTTCTTTTTGAAAAGTGTTTTGAGGCATTTTCCACCTGCATTTTTGACAAAAAAAAAAACAAGCAGAGGAAAAGGGTTTCATTCAGAGTTGTTTTTTTTCAGTCACAATGATTTATTAAGTTAATATTGTGTTTTAATTCTCAATAATATTTTTATTTAATAGTTTATTTTTCATCATTATAATAGTTAAAACACAGCTAGCATATAAAAGAAGAACTCTAGCTTAGCTGTTAGCAGTTAGCCTGGACAGATGGAGCGCCACATCAACCATGTTTTGTAATAATTTTACCTAAAATATTGCATGAATTGGGTTAAAATTAGGGATATCAAAAACACAAAAGTTCCAGACTTATTGCCTGGTACACTCACACTGTATATCTCTCAAAGATTTATCCTGCTTGAGTGTGAAATACATGGCGCTATTGTTAGCTGCATTAGCATTCATTCAATTCAACAAATGACCTTAAGAAATGCTAACTTTATACCAGTAACACTAACAGCTTCAGGACCTGTAGTGGCGCCAGATAGAGAGCGAACAGATCCACCAGACCAGCTCAGAGGTGTCCCTTATTTAGAACGGTCAGAGAAACACCAGAGAAACGGTCAGAGAAACACCAGAAAGTTGAATTCTTACGTAATCGATCTGCTTTAACACTTTAACACACTAACGGTGTGTTTCTCTTTGCTGTCTTTTCACTGACTGGTGTAAAGATAAACACCTGGAACATGAGATAAGGACGTGCTTGAAGTTCAAAGGGTTCTGCAGTCCATCCAGCCTCACATACTGTCCACACACACACACATGTACACACTCACACACACTCTCTTCAGGAGTCTGAGGCAGTGACAGGCCCCAGCTGTAGATCTGGTTATTAATAGCTGTGTACAGATGATGATAAGTGTGTAAGTTGGTGCAGTCGCAGCGTGTGCGGTTCCTCTCCCGGTTCCTCTGGAGGATCTGTACAGTCAATCACCCACCTCATTAACACGCTGAGTCACACGCGACGACTTTATTACGCCGATCATGTGTGATTTGCAGTAAAGGCCCGGGCCTCACTTCCCAGAAGCACTTGCTCTTGACAGTGTTCTCTGTGTGTAAACGTGTTTCTAGTGTGTTATCGTTAAAACGTGTTCTTTAAATCTTAAATAAGGTCAAGATGACAGTTGCTACAACATTACAGGACATTAATATAGTTGCGAGCAGCGATGAGCGGGCCCAAGCACCCTGTGCCGTCGCCACCCGGACGCAACGCACAACCTGTGTGATTTAAAGGGGACATGCCCATACCATTACTACATGATTTAAAAATAGGTCAAGACCTTAAAAACATCTGTGGATACTAAAAAAAATAAGTTTTAAAAAAAGTTCTTAGAAAAAAAAATATTTTAAACATCTATTTTTAATATTGAATAACAAAACTGACTCCGAGCATAAAATATAGCCATAGAAGCTGGCATGGCGTTAAAAAAGAAAGAAAGGAAAAAAAAAAGATGATGACTTGGGCCCTAAACAAGTGTGTGTGTGTTATGACAGAATGCACTGTTACCTGCCGGAATGAGACAAAGAGATCAGACAAAGAAAGCCCCGACCGGAACGTTCCACAGAGACAACCTGCTGGCTCACCTGGAGAAACAGGCCAAGGAGCATCCGGATCGAGACGACCTGGTGCCGTACACTGGAGAGAAGAGAGGTCTAACACACACACTTAAACACACACACACACACACATATATTGTCAAAAGTTCAACTCTGATGAACAGTGTGTGTGTGTGTGTGTATACAGGGAAGCCATGGGTTCCAAAGACGAAGGTTGTTGATCCGATTCTGGAAGACGTCACGCTGGAGCCGGAGCTGGAGGAAGCTTTAGCGAGTGCTACAGACGCAGAACTGTGTGACATCGCAGGTACACACACACACACACACGCACGGAGGTCTCAAGTGACACACACTTTCTACACCTGGCTGTGTTGCCACTCTGTCCCGCCCTCCGTAGAAATGTCCTGCCCTCTGCTGCCTGAGAGCGGAACTGCAGGTGTAAAGAAGACCTCAGAATCGGGACCGACCTCGGGAATCGTTCAATACGCAGAATCCTGAAAGCACACTGTATGTTTTTATATTTTTTAGATCTATCAGAATTTAATTAGCAATTGTTTCTAAACACGCGGGACAACGAGAAGCAGAATTTGCTAAAATGTTGTGTGTAAGTGTTCTGATGATCGCTATAAGCTACGTTAAGGATTACGATAGAATTAAACGCTTTAATTAAAATGTGTTTATCAGGAAGTAACACAACAGGATGGACAATAAATAATGACAGTATTATACGTTAAACTCATTTAAGTATAATAACGTGCTGCTGGCGATACGAGTTCGAATCATGACGCCGTTAATGCTTTCTTGGTGGGCGGGACATACTCTCTTGCTAACCCTCCAGCTGTCAATCACAGCAGCACTGACCAATAGAGGAAGAGGGCAGATGGTGCTTTTCTCATGCTGCTCATGTTAGTGTTTTCAAATCATTTTCAGGTTCATAACATTGACATAAACAGATGTAGGTGTGAGAATTTTAGATAAAGAAAAGTGTGTGTGGGTTTTTATTTTAAGAAATATTTATTAACACGTATTAATGATTCAAATGTTTCTCCTCAACCTGTAACATGACCTCTGTCCTCCCAGAACTCTAACGACATTCATGAGCCTTAAGCCTCATATAATCCCTTCTTCATGCTCACCGTGTGTGTTTGTGTGTGTTTTTTCCCCACCTCTTCTCCAGTCACCTCCATCACCCCACCTTCACTCTTCATCCCTCGTTCCACCCGGTTCTAAGCTGCTGAGTTTTTTTTGTCAGAAGGTTGTTCAGCACAATGCATGAAACCTGCATGTAACACTTACTTCCTGTGTGTGTGTGTGTGTGTGTGTGTGTGTGTGTGTGTGGAAAGCGGTTGCCATGTTGAGTCTGTGGAAATCCCCCTAATCTCTAACAGTTTATTTAAAAGCTGTACTGGGGTTACTGGTCTGCTGATGATTCATCGCTCTGTAAAAACACACAGCTTCCAAATAAGGAGCGTGCACACACACACACACACACACACACACACACAGTATAAAAGAGAGTGCACATTTTTTTTTTATCTGAAGTTAAAACAAGTTTTTGTCTTTTTTCTTTTTGTCTTCTTGTCCTACTTTCCTGTGAGTTTTTCTTCCTTTTCTTTCTGTTTTTATTTTATGCTTTCGTTTTTCTCTTGCTTTATTAATCTTTTATTTTTATTTTTTTTTATTTCTATTTGATTTTTCCCTTCTTTATTTTTTCCTCCTCACCTAAGTCTCTTTCCACTCCCTCTTCTTTTGTCTCTCTGCTTCAGTCCAGTTTTAGCTTCTGTTTAGCGCTATGTTTGTATGTTTGTATATTGCTTGGCTGAGTGTGTGTGTGTGTGTGTGTGTGTTTAAGTAAGAGAGTGTTGTGCACTTCAGAGGTTCAGTTGTTGAGATTTACATGAGACTTACTCTGTCTAATCTCTCTCTCTCTCTCTCTCTCTCTAGCTATCCTGGGAATGCACACATTGATGAGTAATCAGCAGTATTATGAAGCTTTGGCCAGCAGCACCATCGTCAACAAACAGGGTTTAAATAGTAAGACACACAGACACACACACTAATGTGATTTGTTAGATGTGCTGATGTAATGTGATTGGTCATGTGTGATGATGTCATGTGATTGGTCAAGGTGATGATGTGATTGGTCAGGGGTAATGATGTGATGTAATCGGTCAGATGTGATGAGGGATTGGTCAGGTGTGATGTTCGGATCTGATTGGCCAGGTGTGGTGATGTAACATGATGTTCGGATCTGATTGGCCAGGTGTGGTGATGTAACATGATGTTTGGATGTGATTGGTCAGGTGTGGTGATGTAATGTGATTGTTCATATGTGGTTATCTGATGTGATTGATCTGGTGTGGTGGGATGTAATTGTCTGATGTGATGATGTGATTGGTCAGATGTGATTATGTAACGTTGGACATGTGTTGATGTAATATGATTAGTTGGGTGTTATGTGATTGGTCAGGTTTGGTGATGTGATTGATCAGGTGTGGTGACCTGATGTGATTGGCCAGGTGTGATGTTCGGATCTGATTGGCCAGCTGTGGTGATGTTATATGATGTTTGGATGTGATTGGTCAGGTGTGGTGATGTAATGTGATTGGTCAGGTGTGATGACCTGGTGTGATTGGTCAGTTGTGGTGATGTTATGTGATTTGTCAGGTGTGATGACCTGATGTGATTGGTCAGATGTGGTGATGTAATATAATTGGTCGGGTGTGGTGATGTAATGTGATTTGTCAAGTGTGATGACCTGATGTGATTGGTCAGATGTGGTGATGTATTATGAGTGGTCAGGTGTGGTAATGTTTTTGGTCAGATGTGATTATGTAATGTTGGACATGTGTTGATGTAATATGATCAGTTGGGTGTTATGTGATTGGTCAGGTTTGGTGATTGCTAATGTGTGGTGATGTAATGTAATTGGTCAGATGTGATGATGTAATGTGATCGGTCAGGTGTGATAATGTGATTGGTCAGGTGTGATGATATAATGTGATCAGTCATTTGTGATGTCAGGTGTAATGACCTGATGTGATTGGTCAGATGTGATGTTCGGATCTGATTGGCCACGTGTGGTGATGTAATATGATGTTTGGATGTGATTGGTCAGGTGTGGTGATGTAATGTGATTGGTCAGATGTGATCATTTCTTTTGTTCGGTCAGGTGTGATAATGTAATGTCATGTGATCGATCAGGTGTGATCCAGTGTGCACAGTATAAGCAGATCCCAGATGAGCATCCCAACGACACTGATGTGGAACAGACGCTAGTAAGGATCAAACACAATGATCCTGATCTTGTGGAGGTTAACCTGAATAACATCAAGGTGCTCCTTACACACACACACACACACACACGCACACACACACACACACACACACACACACACACACACACACACACACAGAGACACACACAATTTCCTCAACAGCACAAAGGTTTACATTTGTCCATAATGAGTTGAGAAAGAACTTTTCAGTACTTGACCGCCCTCTAGAGGCAGAGCATGATGTCACATTCTTTTTTTTTTTATACACATGAAAATATGAAGATTTTTTTAGGAAACGGTTTGCTTTTATAAGTGTGTGTGTGTGTGTGTCTGTGTGTGATTGTGTAGAATATCCCTATCACCACTCTGAAAGCGTACGCCGAGGGGCTAAAAGAAAACACAGTAGTGGAACGACTGAGCATTGTAGGAACACGGAGCAACGATCCCGTAGCCTATGTGAGTCTCTCTATCCCACTTACACACACACACACACAAAATTCTCACAAAATTCAATATTTGTAATTATTGTAAGCACTGACTTAACTGTGTGTGTGTGTGTGTGTGTAAGGCGTTATCCGACATGCTTCGAGTAAACACCACACTGAAGTGTTTGAACGTTGAATCGAACTTCATTACGGGAAACGGAATCCTCGCTCTGGTGGAGTCGCTGCAGCACAACAAAACACTCCAGGAGCTCAAAATCGACAACCAGGTTCTTACACACTCTCCCACACACACACACACACACACACACACATACACATTTTAGTAGTAGTAGTCCAGTTACTGTTAGCAATCAATGCTAACTGTACTGTACAGAGAAGTTTCTGTTATTTCTAAGTCTTTCTCCAACATATCTGAGGTAAATGTCGATGTTCCAGATGATTCCGTCTCATTTCCTCCTTCCCTCATATCTTTACATTGTGCATGAAAGACTAACTGTGCAACATTTTATTTATCTAAATCATTAGCTTCAGTCACGCACTAGCAGAGCTAACGGTTTAGCTAGCTTGCAGCAATTTAGCCAGTGTATAGACACCGTGACAGCACAAGCCAAGCGGAAACATCCAGAACGCCAACATGTACCTCAGGTGTGATGGTACCGTTACAGACGAAATACTACAGTCAAATAAAACGGCACTCTTATTAAATTAGCAACAAATGCTAACAGATTTTGTGGCTTCTACTGTATTAATTAGCTTGTGTGTGCGTGTGTGTGTGTGTGTGTGTGTGTGTGTGTGTGTGTGTGTGTGTGAGGCAGAGTCAACCCCTGGGCAATAAGGTCGAAATGGAGATCGCTAGCATGTTGGAGAAAAACAGCACGCTATTAAAATTCGGATATCATTTCACACAGCAAGGTCCTCGCTTACGCTGCTCTAACGCCATGATGAACAACAACGACCTGGGTAAAACACACACACACACACACACACACACTTTATCCAGACACTGTTATAGGATTCCAGGCTAATTAAGCTGCGTGGTGTCGCAGGATGTTAGCTAGCTTAGAGTAACCTTGCTGATGGATTTTAGAGTCTTTAAACAGTAAAAATGTTTAAACAGTCTGATTTTAAACAATCCGTGGTAAAAGTATGTGATGTCGCCTCACAGTAGCATGGAGCTAGCTTATTTTAACAGACATACTACAGTAGCTACTAGCTTGTTATTTATCTAACTAGCTTGTTGAAATAACTGCTGTTAACCTGCGATCCACTGAAGTAAAGTAGCGATTAGCGGCAGTGTAGAGATTGTGTGAGTGCTGTGTTTGAGTGTGTGTGATATGTTTATTTCAGTGCGTGTAGTTCGCTCAGATTCAGATGGAGCCATCACCTTCACTCTGTCCGTCCCCGAGCTGGAGAGAGCCTTCTGTAAAAAATTCAAGTTCTCTGCGAAACCCAAGTAAACGTAAACGCTTCATTTCAAACAGAAGCTGCTACTTCCTGTCTGCCCAGCTTCACTTCCTGCTCTCTGTCAGCTTCGTCCAAAACTCACTTCCTGCTTCTGAATCTTTTTCTTCCTCACAGAGTGTGTTTTTTTTAAAGCATTTTTATTACCTGAGAGTCTTGGATTCTGGCGTTCTTTCTCTGTTAGCATTCCATATTTTGTTGCAAAGAAACATAAAGAAAAATAAATGACTGAAAGTTGGCATATTTTTTTAATAATACTCAATATAAAACGAACCTTTTTTGTTTACTGCTGTTTGTGTTTACTAGGTTAATATCAGATCTTCTCCTTGGTGTTAGCAAACATTAGCATTTCTTCACTGAGATGTTTTGAAGAAGATTCCCTCATTCCTTGATAACACAAGTTTAAAAGTTGCACTTTATCCTGACAGGATGTACGTTTGTGATCATGTTTTGTATTGCTAATGATAGCTAGATAGCTAGCTAATAATTGTGTGCGTGACCCAAGTTTTAGTTGTAGTTTTAGGTTTTAATCTTTAGGATTCTACAGGTGATACATATTTATGTTCAAAAATCCATATTGTCATTTACAGCTATGTGGTTAACATAAGCTAATCTGACAGGATTTCTTAGAGAACATTCAGGAATGTTCAGGAATTTAGCAGATAAATCTGGCTAACCATGAACCTGGGCTAATCTGACAGGACTTCTTTTATTTGTAAAACTGTATTTAATAAATATATAAGTCCATTGTGAATGCTAATGCTAAAAAGACAGCATGTCAAAATTATTTTGTTAGTTATTGTAGAAATGTTAAAGGTTTAAAAATGTTGTTTTTGTAAACTGAAAATCTGAAGTGACCCAACTGTCATGTGCATCTGGGAAAATGTGCTAGTTGTAGCATGTTAGCATTTCTGATATTTTCTGCACATTTTTTTTGTCTCAAACGGACTCTTTTCTTCAGAACTCTCCTGTTTTTTATTGCACCAGTTTCTGTCTTCAGCTTTACAGTATTTGAAGTATTTGAATTAAGAAAAAGCTTTTTATATACACAATGATTTTGGTCTCTCTCTCTCTCTCTCTCTCTGTCCAACTTATCCATCTTTCCGCAGTAAGAAAGAGAAGGCGTGACACCGGCCCAATTTTCCCCAAATGTCGGACAAATGTGTAGCAGCGACCATGACATGGCCCCCTGGTGGCCTGGAGGTCTGCAGCAGGACACATTCTTTCTTCCCCTCTCTGATTGTAATTCTACTGTAATGTACTTAGTACACACACACACACACACACACACACACTTACACACTTAGACGCCTTTGAAGCCTTATGACTACCTGTAGAGTGTACTGAATGAAGTGTGCTAGACTGTGAGAGTGTATGTAAGACGGAGATGGTGTTCACAGGAAGTGATGATCTGCAGTGTCACAGTCACAGAGTTGTCGTCACCCAGCGATAAGTCTTTATAAAGCTCAGACTGTGTTTTAATTGAGTAATAAAATAATTTTGGTTTGGATTTGTGTGAGATCAGTTTATTTCCAAATACAACAGCATCGGAGTCCATATAGGGGGAAGTAGGCATGTGTCTGTCTATGTCTATATCCATATATAACTATATAATTATACCGTTTGAATGACAGACAGATATATTCTTCTAGGAAATTTTAACAAAAATGAAAATGTACAAAACATTTCAAATAAAAATATTATTACTAGCGAATCACCTGCTACTGCCAATTTTTTTTAGTTAACTGAAGGATTTTATTTCGTCAAAGTTTAATAAAAGAGACACGCATGTCCACATTGTAAAGCGATGCTATGAGATCTTTTGCAAAAATCCACACAGATAAATCTTTTCAAAGTATAAACATAAACCTCATGTCCATAAAAACTAAACAACAATACGAGAACTCTAAAATCACAACTTTGCTGTAGTTAAACTTTACTGTAGTTTAGCCTTAACTTCAAAAGTTCCCATGTGGCACTGTTGAGGACAAAGAGAGGTTCTATGTTCCCAAATTTCTAAATTTTCAGTTTTATATTAAAAGGGTTCCAAGTTCCCAGAGTTCTATGTTCAGAATTTATGTTCTATGAGCCGCCAGGGCTGAGACTTCTATGTTCCCAAAGGTAGCTGGTCAGAAGGTTCTATGTTCCCAGAGTTCTACATTTCCAGAGTTCTATGTTCTGAGGGTTCCATGTTCCCAGAATTCCATGGTCTTGGAGTCATATTGGTCTATGATTTGAGAGTTCTATGTTCTGTGGTGTGAAAGTTCCTTGTTCCCTGGGACTGTGTCAGTTGTGTTCTATGTAAAACCCGTAATGGTTCTAGATTTTCCAGCAGGGTTTAATCCACGTGGGAGTGAAGATATTTTTAAATAATGTGTGAAGATATTTTGTGTGTATTACAGTCAGACTGATTAAAACCCGCTACAGACGGGCCCAGTCACTGCGAAGGGGACTGGCAGAGAAATACAGTGCAGCGTTTAGAGTTTATTATATTGCATTCGTTTATTCAGACACGGTTCACACCATCGCTAACTCATCCGTTATCCACTCGGGTTCGTTTATTCGCCGATTTCACAAAGCCAAGCAAACAGAAGGCGTGATTATTGCTGCTGAGAAGATTCCAGAAACACAAAGTGCAAATAAATTCGTCCAGTTTTACACAAATTATTGATATTTAGCTTCTTACACCTGAAGTCTGTGTGTGCTGTTGTGATGAGATAAAAAGGATAAAAGTTTTTTTTTTTTGGTATGTTTGTCTTCAACAATGCATAATAATAACAATAATAATAATAATAATAATTTATTGCCTTCTTGATATTATTTTGATCATTGCACCAGTAATAGGAGCTTGTTTTTAAAGCACAGACAACCCTACACTATTACAGATACATGCATAGATGAAGTGATTATAACTCGATTTGGGACACGTCCACGGTCTACAGTAGAAAAGAGTAAAAGCAGGCTACACTTCATGCACACGTCTGTAGCCTGGTCACTTTTCCATCTTTGATGACTCAGCGTTCTGCTATTTATTTATTTTTTTTTAAGATAAAATATGGCTTATATTGCGAAAACCTTCTCCGTCCCGAACACTAGCGTTTGGGACGCAGCCGAAAATCTATTTACACATCAGACCTGTGTGAGAGGAGAAGGGTGATACTGCAGTGTAGCCTGAACTGCGCCCTCTGCTGTTGGAAAGCGGAAGCGCGTGATACAATCTTAATTACCTAAAGCTGAGTTTGTGTGCTGTGGTATTTTAAGTGTTTTTTGTGTGCGTGTGTTATTTCCTCAGCATGTCCTGAAGTGGTCCTGGTAGATATTTCATCACCGTGTCCATGATGCTCTCCTCCTCCTCGTCTTCGTCTCCACAGCCGGACGGCACGGCTTTTTTCGGACGAGTCAGACTGCCTTCACTCGCCGCGTCCATCGCACCCTGAGCCTCAGCCTCGGCCTCCTCACGCTTCTTTATCCCATACTGACACACACACACACACACACACATTCATATATAATACACATTTAATATTTTCTGTGATATAATATAAGTCTTTAATTCAGTCCCTTAATTCTATGTTTTATGGTTCTACAGTGACATACAAAAGTATTTTGAAGGCCCTTCGAACTTTTCCACTCATGTTACAACCACAAACGTAAATGTATTTTACAGACCAACACAAAGTGGCATATCATTGTGAAGTGGAAGGAACATGATGGGAAAATTTAAACAGTCCCCTTTACTCTGATAGACCTAACTAAAATCCAGTGGAACCCATCGACTTCAGAATTCCCCTCATTAGTAAATAAAGTCCACCTGTTTGTAATTTAATAAATACAGCTGTTCTGTGACGCCCTCAGAGGTTTGTTAGAGAAGATAAGTGAACAAACAGCATCATGAAGCCCAAGGAACACACCAGCCAGGTTGGGGATAAAGGTGTGGAGAAGTTTAAAGCAGAGTTAGGTTATGAAAAAAATATCCCAGGATTCAAACATCTCACAGAGCGCTGTTCATCCATCATCCAAAAATGGAAAGAGTACGGCACGACTGCAAACCTACCAAGACATGGTCATCCACCTGAACTGACAGGAGAGCATTAATCAGAGAAGCAGCCAAGAGGGGAGCTGCAGAGATCCTCAGCTCCGGTGGGAGCACCTGTCCACAGGACAACTATTAGTCTTGAGCTATTTTGCAAAGAAGAACGGGCAAAAATTTCACTCTCTTGATGTGCAAAGCTCATCATTTATCATTTACCTTCCACTTCACAATTATGTGCCACAACACATACAGCAACTGTGAATTGGTCTATCACTATTCATAGAGTTCTTTTGTTCTCTGCATCCTTTGCTTCTCTATGTTCTAAGCAGTGTAAGTTCTCATGGTTGTTTATTTCCAGAGCTCTATGTTTGTAGAGGTCTGTGTTCCGAGGCAAGTGTTTTCATGGTTCTATGTTCATCATATTAAATGGAGTCAAATCATTTATTTCGAATGGATTTCCTCGAGCTCCAGAACTTTCCTGAAATGGCCTCCTAGTGTCAGTGGCAGTAAGGGGACTATAGGTAGTGGTGAGGTCCGTGATTTGGGATGGAGCCTGCCTGCATGTGGTTGGTCAGTACCTTGTCTCGGATGCCCTGGCGGAGCACCTCCCTCTCAGCCTCCATCTTGGCGTACTTGGCCTTCCTCTCCTCCTCCTCCTGCCTCAGAGCCTCCTGTCGCTCCTCCTCTTTTTCTTTCTCTGCCTCGGGGTCTTTGTCTTCCTCTCCTCCCAGCATCTTCCCCACATCAGGAGGGCCACCTTCACACACATACACAATGATATGGCTGTGTGATATTGACACATATGCACCAAAACTGTCTTTCTCACCCTGTCTCTCTCTCTCCCCATCTGTTCCTTTATAATTTCTCCTCTTAACCCCTTTTTCTCTCTGACTTTCAAAATCAGTCAGTCTCTTTTGCCTCCCTCACCCTCTCTCATTCTCTCTATCAACCTTTCCTTTCTCTCTCAACACTGTAAAGCACGTAGCGATGCAGAGAATTGCTGAAGCGTTAAGCGTTATCTCATACACTCGGTAAAACTCTCGAATGTCCTTGGCTGCTTATCCTCAGTGGTAATTTTTATTACAGCGGTACATTGGCATACAAATTTAATCTGTTTTGGAGGCGAGTTCTTACGGCGAAATTTCACATTGTGAAACACATTGTCCCATAGGAAATAATGTAAATACGGAAAATTTATTCCAGCCACCCAAAAATATTATTAATATTACCAATTTCCATCACTATAAACATGTTTTTGAATATACAAACAATATAAACATTTAGAAAAGACATGTAAATGAAGTAAAATATGAAATAAATATATATTAAACTTCACTTAACCCTAATTTATAATTTCTCTTGGCTGCTTTAAAACCCAAACTAAAAGTGTCTTCCTTTTCTTCTTGCTAGCGCCCTTCTTAACATTCTTGGGACCCAAGGTGTCTTCAGTAAATCTCGCCAAAAAAACAAACAAAAAAAAACCCCACAAAATTACTTGTAAACTCGCTTCGCTTGGCTTTCCACTGACGCAAGTTTTGAACGCCTCCCGGGGGTACGCGCAACCGGTCACTCGTATGCCGAAAACGCTTTGCATACCAAAATTTCAGTTCTTTAAATTTCTTGTTAAATTCTTAAGCCAGGTGTTCGTTGCCGAAGTACCACTGTATTTCTGTGAATAAATATGCCTGTTATAAATATTATTAAATATGATAAATCAGCAGATAGTATGATAAAGACACACAATCCTTTTAGAACTACCATCATGTTATTTCATTTTTAACGATATTCCTAGCACCATTACGAAAATGAGAATGACTTGTGTTAGCCAGCTAGCAAGTGTTAGCGCTGAAGATTGTGAAGGTGCTTGTATGAGATTCTGTCCGAAATCCTGTCATGCTAGTTAATTTTACTTAGTAAAGATTCAAAACATTTATGAATATCATATCACATTTCTGTTAGATGTGCTATATGAGCTAGCTGCCTGCTGGTACCCATGAATGGTAAGAACGTTTACGATTATGATATAAATCCTGTCGGAAATCCATTCAGATCTAAATCATGTTAATTAACTAACTAAATTATGCACTTTTATGAATATGGTGATTTTTTTTTTTTTTTTTACATTTATGAATATTACTAAAGTTAAGAACTATTTCAAGTTAGCTTGTGTTAGCTTTGCTGCCTATTCATATCCATGAGGATTCTATACTATAAATAAATCACCCTAAATTCTATTTTTTTTGAATAATTGCTAAACACAAAGCATTAACAAGAAATTTTATAAATATTTATGAATAAGCTTGAATAAATATAAGGTTGATTGAATATAAATATGTATGAATGAGTTTTGGCTAATTGATCCTATCAGGTTAGCTCATTTAAGCTAGCTGGGAAACACCACGTTAAAATTAGAACATTTTAAAATATTATGCAACATTATGAACATATGATTATGAACATCTACAACAAATATTTTCAAAAATCCTTTTACAAGGTTTTTCACATTGTACAAATTGTTAGCACATTTATGGTAGCTTGCTAACATTATAAACAATGATTTTAAACGTTTATGAATATAATTACAATTTTCTGTCAGGTTAGCTCTTTTTAGCTAGCTGTGTAGCATAGAGCTGTGTAGAGTTTGAACATTAATAAATATGACTTCCTGTCAGATGGTGTTAGGATGGAAGATTATAGAGTATAATTAGCATTGGCCAACTATATTAAACTATAGCCTTTTATAATTATGGCAAAATGAGAAAGAAATCCTGTCAGGTTAGCTCATTTCTGCTAACTTACTAACATTAAGAGGAAAGACTAATGTTAGCAGAAATTAACAGTAAATATTATAACCGTTTATAAATGTGACAACAAGTTATGACGCCTGAGAAATCCTGTCAGGTTAGCTGATGTTAGCCGGCTAGCTATCAGTCTGCACTGAGTTCAGTCTAACAGAACGACTGCGGCTGAATCCGGGACAACATTAAACACTGCTGCTGCGGCACTGAAGTGCTGAGTCAGGCCATTTAACACAACCTCTTCATCACAGGCACGCGCACACACACACACACACACACACACACGTAGACACACACTGCACCCACCTCCCAACGCTGCTTTCATTACGAAATTCATGGCTCTGCACTAGTCGCTGGGATCAGCAAAGTCTCTTATGTTAGCTCGCCTGCGGAGTGGAAGGACAAAAACATTTTATTTGTTTATTCATTTACATTCCTCACGAAATTACACTCACATCATTATTGATCATTACAATAACGTCTCATTATTAAAGTATTTCCAAAGCCAGAATAGATTTAAGAAAAAAAGAAAGTTTTCAAAAATGCTACAAAAAAAATAATAAAATCTTATTATACTGCATAAAAACTATGGCTGTGTAATAAATAACACAAATACACATATCTATTTATTTCAATTATTATGCTTAAAGTGGGACTTTACAACAATTTCAACTTTTACTTTTGGAGGCAGGACTACATTGAGAAAGGAAAGCGGTTCCTTTTGTTCAAGATGGCCACAGGCATCCATAAAACATCTTAGCTTTAGCTTGAGGAACCAGAACATCCTCAGGTCCCATAGGACCAGATTTTCAACATCCCTGCTAGAATATTCTCTTTTAACCACTTAAAACTTGAGCGGGACGAATTAACGTGTCTGTAACACAGCGTTGGCCAATGACCAAATAAAAAAATGTAATAAAATGGAAGTCCACAAGTTGTGTGTCGATGGGGTATTCTTCAGAGATCAAACCTTTTTTTTTTTTTCAGATATGTCAGGCAGAACCAAAATTATCATTATTTATAAAACATGTCTAATTTAAGGCACTACCAGA